>NC_057352.1:34006403-34268903 GCF_016509475.1 Prionailurus bengalensis
ACACACTATGAGGCCAGCATTACCCTGATGCCAAAACCAGACAAAGACACCACAAGAGTATCTCTTATGAATACAGATGCAAAAATCCTCAACAAAATACCAGTGAACCAAAACCAACAGTACATTTAAAAAGATTAGATACCATGAACAAGAGGGATTCATCCTAGGAATGCAAGTGTGGTTGAACATAAGAAAATGAATCTGTATAACATACACTAGAATAGAAAAAAAAAATCATACGATAATCTCAATAGAGGCAGAAAAATCACTTACCAAAACTAACCACTCTTTCAAGATAAAAATACTCAGCAAACTAGGAACAGAAGAGAACACCCTTAACATGATAAAAGACATTCATGAAAACCCACAGGTAATATCACACTCAATACTGAAAGATGAAAAGCTTTTCCTCCAAGCTCAGGAACAAGATAAGGATGCCTGTTTTCACCACTACTATTCAATATTGTACAGCAAGTCCTAGCCAGAGCAATTAGGCAAGAAAAAGAAATAAAGACTTCCAAATAATAAAAAAAAGTAAGTAAAACCAGCTCTATTCACAGATGATATGATCCTATTATAGAAAATCCAAAACAACACACACACACACACACACACACACACACACACACACACACTACAAAAGAGCTAATCATCGAATTCAGGAAGTTGCACAGTTATAAGAGCAATATGTAAAAATCAGTTATGCTTCTATACAGCAGAAATAAATAATCCAAACAGGAAATTAAGAAAACAATTCCAGGGGCACCTGGGTGGCTCAGTCAGCGGAGCGTCTGACTTCAGCTCAGGTCATGATCCCATGGTCTGTGAGTTCGAGCCCTGCATCAGGCTCTGTGCTAACAGCTCAGAGCCTGGAGCCTGCTTCGGATTCTGTGTCTCCCTCTCTCTCTGCCCCTCCCCCGCTCATGCTCTCTCTCTCTCTCTCTCTCTCTCTCTCTCTCTCTGTCAAAAATAAATATTTAAAAAAATTTAAAAAAAAGAAAACAATTCCATTTCCAGCAGTATCCAAAAGCATAAAATACCTAGGAATAAATTTAACCAAGGAGATGAAAGACTTGACCCTAAAAACTAGAAAGGATTGCTGAAAGAAATTAAAGAATACCTAAATAAAAGGAAAGACATGAATGTTCATGGCTTGGAACACCTAATATTCTTATAACAGTAATACTCCCCAAAGTGATCTACAGATTCAAAACAATCCCTATTAAATTCCAATGGCATTTTGTGCAGAAATGGAAACATGGATTCTCAAATTCATACAGAATTGCAAGGGGCCCCAAACGGCCAAAACAATATGAAATAAGAAAAAGTTGGAGGACTCACCATTTCCCAGTTTCAAAACATACTACAAATTCACAGTAATCAAAACAGCATAGTACTAAAATAAAGACAGGCATGCAGGCCATTGGAATTGAGAGTCCAGAAATAAACCCAAACATCTATGGCCAACTGATTTCCACAAGAGTCCCAAGACCATTCAATAAAAACAAGATTCAACAAATGGTATTGAGACTACAGGACAACCACATGCAAAATAATGAAGTCAGATCCCTTCCTCACTTCATGTACAAAAATTAACTCGAAAAAGGGGTGCCTGGGTGGCTTAGTCAGTTAAGCGTCCAACTTTGGCTCAGGTCATGATCTCATGGTTTGTGGGTTCAAGACCCGTATCAGGCTCTGTGCTGACAGCTCAGAGCCTGGAGCCTGCTTCACATTCTGTGTCTCCCTGTCCCTTTGCCCCTTACCCGCTCACATTCTGTCTATCTCTCTCTCAAAGATGAATAAACATTAAAAAAACACTTTTTTTTAACTAATTGAAAATGGATCAATGACCTAAATATAAGAGCTAACACCATAAAACTACTAGAAGAAAACACAGGGGTAAATCTTCATGACCTCGGATTTGGCACTGGATTCTTAGACATGACACTAAAAGTATCAGCAACCAAAGAAAAAATAGGTACATTGGAATTCATAATAATGAAAAATCTGTGTGCATCAAAGGACGTTGTCAAGAACCTAAAAAGAAAAGCTACAGAATGAGAGAAGATATTTGCAAATCATAGTATCTGATGAAAGCTTAGTATCCAGAATTTATAAAGAACGCTTACAACTTATCAACAAAAAGACAAATAACCCAATTCAAAAATGGGCCAAGGACTTGACATTTTCCAAAGAAGATATACAAATAGCCAACAAGCACACTGTTTAACATCGATGGTCATTAAGGAAGTGCAAATCAAAATCCCAATGAAATACCACTTCCCACTAGGATAGCTATAAAATAGAAAAATAAATAAATGTGAAACACAAGGCGTGAAGAAATTAGAACCCTCACACATTGTCAGTGGGATATAAAATGGTGTGGCTGCTGTAGAGAACAGTTTGGTGGTTCTTCAAGAAGTTAAAAACAGAAATACATATGACCCAGGAATTGCACTCTTAGGTGTATACCCCAAAGGATTAAAAACAGGTACTCAGATACTTGTTTAAAAATTTGATCACAGCATCATCTGCAACAGCCAAGCGGTGGAAATAGCCCAAAAGCCCAACAATCGGTGAATGGGTAAGTTGCTTAATTATTATAAAATTATCATTTTTTTAATTCAGCCATAAAAAAGGGAATGAAGTGCTGATATTTGCTGCAACTTGGGATTTGAAACCATTCTGCGCAGTGAAGGAAGCCAGTCACAAAACGTAGGATTCCTTTCCTATGAACTGTCCATACTAGGCAAATCCACAGACAGCACATGAGTGGCTGCCCAGTGATGGAGAAAGGAGAAATGGCAAGTGATTACTTTAGCGAGTATGAGGTGTTATTCTGTGATGATGAAAAAGTTGTGAGACTAGAAAGAAGTGACAGTTGCACAACATGGTGAAATGCACTAAATGCCACTGAACTGCACACTTTACGATGGTTAACTGTATGCTGTATGAATTTTGCCCTAATCAAAAAAGTAAATCCGAAACTTAACCTAATCTTGTGCTTTACGTTTCTTCTAGACCGACGTACACTCTTGGAGTTCTTCCCAACTGTCTCCCAGCAACTTTGAAGAAACAGGTGTGGATTCTCAGGTCTTCCAATCTCAACTGACAGCAGCACTAGACATGTAGCCGCACAGCCACAAAACCAGAATCCCTGACCAGTCTTCTATTCCTTTCTCACGGCCAATCCGATGGATCTGTCCACTGCTCCCCAACCCTTTTCCACCACTGTGGCCCAAGCTACTCTCAAAACACACCCGAACCACTGCGGCCATTACTAACTAGTCCTCCTGATTTTCTTAGGCTGCAAATCTGATCCCCAACCCCTCCTAAAACCCTTCGATGACTTCTCCCCTCTTCCACTGGCCCTCAAGCCCCTGCAGGGTCTAGCTTCTGCCTGCTTCTTCTGCATCAGCAAATGCCACTCCTTATGATCTAAGCCCCGGGCATATAGAATCTCTTCCCATTCCTTCCACACACCTCATTCTGCCCTGTCTAGAGGATCTCTCTCCTTTTGCTGACTCAACTCCTACTCATCACCAAGAGTCACTTCATCCAGGCTTGAGTCAGATTCCTTTGCTACAAGCTCTAAAGAACTATGTTCCTTCCCCTTAGAGCACTTAGCTCGACTTATAATTATACATTCAGAAACGTGCCTGCTTAATTCATGCTCATCTCCTCCATTAGGCTGCAAGCTGCATGAAAGCAGAGATCATGTCTGTGCTGTTTCACTCCCAGACCCCGACACAGCACCCAGCACACAAAAAATTCTATCAATAAATGTGTTCAGTTACTGATACTCCAGCTCCAAACCCCTTCCAATATTAAAAAAAGAAAAGAAAAACAATTTGGTAATCTAAAATAAGGAAGGTTAAAGATATAAAGATGAAAACTTTCCCAGTATGCAAAAATGATCACTCCCTGGGAGAGGAACAAACCTGTCCCCATACAGAACTGGGGCAATCTTAAGGATTTTCTGAAGATCCTGTGTTGTTATCCCTGATAATACACTCACAGCTCTTCTGGACTGTTCGGTGGTTCTGGTCCAGTCCCCAACTCAGCCCACTTTGCTGGCGTGTTGTTGTGGTGCTGCTTTTGTGCATGTGAAAAATGTAAAAATACACATTCTCTTACCCCAGGGAGCACAGAAGCTGTTTGAAAGCAAGGATTCCCCCACCCCCATCCCTTTCTTTTAAATCTTAACAGGCATATCTGTTCTACTTCAGAGCTTAAATTGACAAGGAGCATGAAGACAGTTAGCAGACCCAGAAATTAAGATGGCGGACTTGTGAGTGGGGAACAGTCCTGCCGTGTAGGAAAGAGGCTGAGGGACAGAGGAGAACCTCCCAAAGCTCCCCGGAGCCCGCACCACTCACTCCACGACCAGTCTGAGGTAACATCCCCACTCTCTGCTAGGACTGGTCGTGAGCCGAGCACAAACACCCACATGCCCCGGATAGGACACCTGTCCCTACTTGTGGAAAAGATGTCCACAGGGCAGTTTCCTCGCGGCCTGCATGGAGTCCCAGCAGATGGCACAGTCGTCATTATTGACAGCCAGCTCCTCTGGAGTTGCAACCGCAAACCTGTAAGAGACGAATGCACCTGGCAGACAGCTCTGTCAATTCCACACACGTTCACAGAGCGCCACTTCACGAACTTCGCCCTTCTGACACCAGTTACCCCTTCTGACATCTTGTTCCGTAAAACATTCCCGACCATCAAGAACATGACACCTGCTTTCTCTTCACAGCCCACTGAAGCAAGAAACTAACTTATACACAGAAACTAACTCTGTCTTAACAACAGCTCCTCTTAATTCCTTCCACATAACACATGAGCTAAAAATGACCTGAGAGAACATTCTAGGCAAACCCCCCAAACAGCCAAACTGTTCCCCTGGACACAAAAAGGATACCCATTAATCTCACATTGTCAGGCTTGGTTTACCCTCAGGTTGGTGAGTGAGTCCCTCCTCTGGTGAGGTTAAGAGCGTGTACATACATAAACACACATGAGTAAGGAATAAGTGAGACCCACTTCATAAAATAGAGGGCAGAAGCCCAAGGAAGCTTCTGCTTAATAACAGTGATGAGAAAAATAAGGACACAGTAAGAACCACCTAATATTTATTGAGTAGCTACTACATACCCATAACCGTTCTAAGTATGTTACCTGCATTATCCCCGGATCCCTCCCAACAGTTCCAAAAAGAAGGCTCTGCTATCACCCCTAGACAGGAAGCAACTGAGGCACAGAGATTTAAATTAAGTTGCCCCCAAATCACACAGCAACTACGTGGGGATCCACACCCAGCAGTCTTCCAGAGCCTCCACTTATTCCCCTCACCATTCTGTAAATAGCTTACAAAAGCAGTTCTCATGTGACCTGGGATCTGTTACTATGAAAGATCTAAAATGAGTGCACTTGGGCAACATCAGCTCAGGCTCGCTCACCTGGCTTCCATGTTCCCAACCACACGCAAGTAGTTCTTGTGTCGCCGGATCCGACGCTGCACTTCGTGGAATAGGTAACGCAGCTGCATAAAGATGACCAAGCTGGCCATGGATAACCAGATGTTGCCAAATAACTGAACAAGAAGGAAAGAGAACAGAATACACCATAAAATGAATGTGAACTTGCTAGTGACAAAGGTTAAGGCGTGCAACAGAAGCTCTTACTGTTGGAAAAGCTGAACTAGAACAATCTTTTGGGAAGCAAGCACATATATTTACCTCACGACCATAAACAATGCACGTGCTCTTTGGCCTAGCCATTCTACCACCAGCTGTCTTTTCTCAGGTACTAATCAGAAATTTAAAAGCTTTATGCACAAAGATGTCCATCCATGCAATTATAAAAAATAAAACCAGGAAATGAGCAAAATGTCCAGCAGGGAAACAGGTTCATATAATGTAATAATATAGAGCCACTAATTACATTTATTATAAAGTTATATATTAACATTATACTGTATTTTATGTATAATCTTTTTAAAGAATAATTACATGGAAAAATAAGTGAAAAAGGCAGGATAAAACTACCTTAAAAGAACTCATATGTGGGGTGCCTGAGTGGCTTAGCCAGTTAAACAATTGACTCTTGATTTCAGCTCAGGTCATGATCTCACAGTTGGTAAGATCGAGCCCCGTGCTGGGCTCCAAGCTGACATCCTGGAGCCACTTTGGAATTCTCTCTTTCCCATTCTCTCTGCCCCTCCCCTGCTCGCTCGCTCTCCCCCTCTCTCACTCAAAATAAATAACAATAAATAAACTTTAAAAAACACTAACATGTGATAAAAAAAATTATGTAAAGATGTAAAATAGGAAACAACTGAATACAATCTAAACATCCATTACGAAGGTTAGTTAAATCATCATGCATCTATATGATGGGATTTTTATACTGAAGGCATTAAAATGGTTTAGAAGAACTGTGGCTAGGGGCACCTGGGTGGCTCAGCCAATTAAGTGTCCGACTCTTGATTTCGGCTCAGGTCATGATCCCAGGGTTGTGGGGTCAAGCCCCACGCTGGGCTCCATGCTGAACACGGAGCCTGCTTAGGACTCTCTCTTTCTCTCTCTGCGCCCCCCACTTGACCCCTCCACTGCTCACAGCTCTCACGTTCTCTCTCTGTCTCAAAATTAAAAAATAAATAAAATTAAAAAAAAAAGAACTGTGGCTAGCACAGGACAATAGAGATAAATACATTAGCTAAAAATAAAGCAAAAGTGAACTGCATGTCTAAAATATGATCTCAATTTATGACTGGATATACCTGAATATAAAAACAAAACGTTAACAGTTATCTTTGGGTATTTGTTTCGGGGCGAGGGGATTTAAACAACTATACGTGGTTTTTTTTTTAATATGTTTTCAAAGTTACTTTCAAAAATCAGACTTAGAACTACTCTGTGTCAGGGCACCTAGGTGGCTCAGAAGGTTGAGGGGCTGACTTCGGCTTAGGTCATGATCTCATGGTTCATGGGTTTAGGCCCCACATTGGGCTCTGTGCTGATGGCTCAGAGCCTGGAGCCTGCTATGGATTCTGTCTCTCCCTCCCTCTCTCTGCCCCTCCCCGACCTGTATTGTGTGTGTCTCTCTCTCAAAAATAAACAAACATTAAAAAAAAAAAAAAAAGTCCAGTGTTGGGGTGCCTGGGTGGCTGTCAGTTAAGCATCCAACTCTTTGATTTCAGCTCAGATCAGGATCTTGCGGTTCCTGAGATCCAGCCCCATGTCAGATTCCCTGTGCTGACAGTGTGTGGAGCCTGCTTGGGATTCTCTGTGCCCCTCACCCACTCATGCAGCACATGCTCTCTCTCTCTCAAAATAAGTATTTAAAAAAAAAAAAATAAAATGGTACAAGCACGAAAAAGAAAAGAAAAGAGAAAGAGAAATGTCCTGTGTCTAACCCAGTAATTTTTAAATGCAACTTTAACAGGCTTATAATAATTCAACTGCCCACCAAATACGTTGATTCTCACCATCACTGAAGTGTTAACCATTGAAACAGAGTTTCAAATTTCTTGCACACTAAGTAAAATGTAAACAACGAAGTAGGAGGAATTAAGTACAGGTGCTTTCTTTTTAATTGTAAAGACAGAAAAGTTATGAATCCATGAAGTAGCTAACACTGCAAGAGCTCCCATGATCCCCTACAAAGTAACTGCTACATAGAAGTCATAGAAACAGTGTGTAGCACACTTTCTAATTTCATATTAGAAGAATTCTCAGTGACTTAGTCAGTGGAGTTAACCGAATGTCCTAGAGGGACAGCAAACCCCTCCTCTGGCCGGGCTCCAGCCGGAGAGGCACGCCACTGCTTTCCACCCAGTGGCAGAAACACAGAGGGGCGCAGCTGCATTTATTTTTATGGTCTTTACATCCTTTATCCACAAATGGTGCATTTGCTATGAACTAACCAGGGCTTCTGTTTCTAAAAACCTTTGCTCTCTGTTAGAGCTCCTTCTGAGGAAGCTTACCAACATGTGAATATGATGCATGAGGTCCAGGGACAAGAGAGTGAGTTCCATGACAAAATCTGTGTAATAGACATAGGTTCCTTTTCCTTCCCATGTCCCTTCATGGTTGAGGTCCCAGAGGTGAATTACATATCTGCAATGAACAGGGAAAAATTTTTTCAGTAATTACTGTGACAATTTAATTGGGCTTAAACATGATATAGTACAATCACATTTGTATAGATTTCATTCAGGTCATATCTTAAAATCAGCAGTATGAATAGACCTCGATCACCTCCTTCCCAAATTTCTACTCACCGTAAAATCACATGAGCGGTCCTCACTGTCACAAGAAGAGACTATAAAGAAAGGTATATTTTTTCTTTTTAGTAAAATTTGTAACTGCTCAGGCCAAACTTACTTTTACAAACAGATAAGAGACAAGCATTTCTCAGTTCAATTAAAAAGCAGCTTTATTCAAGGGACATTTAGGGAACTGGACGAACGTGGTCAGAAGGTACAAACTTCCAGTTACAAGATAAGTAAGGACTGGGGATGTCATGCACAGCTATTTTTTACCTGCTTCAACTACAGTTTTACCAAGTATTTTTTATCTGCTTCAAATTTCCACGGAATACTTTCATGACCTAGAAACCCAACTTTTATTAAGCCTTTTCCTGTTAATAGGTGACAACCAATTACACTTGTCCATCTCCTGGGGAGGCCTTTTGCAATCTTGAGGTTCATGCTAGTGGTCTGACGATCACTTCTATTTTATACAGCAGTAAGTCACCATCATCAGTCACCTCAAAGGGCGTCTGAATACCTGGTGACCCTATACCCGAGCATAGTTTAGGTACCACAGTCTGAGATAAGTACCTGCTCTCGACATAACACTTTGTGCGCTCCCTTTGCCCACACAGAAGAATGAAGGAAATAAAAAATAAAATAAGCCCTTTGTAGAACTTTGTATCACAGAAATTGATATTTAAAAAAGTCCTCTTAAACTGACAGAATAGAACTATTACGTTGTTTGAGATCTGGAAATTCCAATTTATAAATAGAAAGTATTTTACAAAGAGAAATACTATAAATATAAAAATATGACTAAGTTTAAAACATGAAATCTGTAACATGATAAATTACCTTAAAAAATCAATACTAATGAACTAAAATAAGGGGCGCTTGGGTGGCTCAGTCGGTAGAGCATCTGACTTCAGCTCAGGTCATGATCTCACGGTTTATGGGTTCGAGCCCCGCGTTGGGCTCTGTACTGACAGCTTGGAGCCTGGACCCTGCTTCAGATTCTGTGTCTCCCTCTCTCTCTGCCCATCCCCTACTCGCGTTCTATCTCCCTCTCTCTCAAAAATAAACATTTAAAAAAATTAAAAATAAATAAAATAAAAATATGTACTATAGTATAATCCAATAGGCCTAACTTAAATGTCTTTATTTTTAAGTATACCTTTTCCAAAGTTTGGCCTAATATTAAAAGTAAAGGGTGTCTCAGTTCATTAAGTGTCTGACTCTTGATTTTGGCTCAGGTCATGATCTCATGGTTTTAAGATCAAGCCCTGCATCAGGCTCTATGCTCGTGGAGCCTGCTTAAGATTCTCATTCTATCTCTCTCTCTCCACACACACACACACACACACACACACACACACACTCCCTCTCTTAAAAAAAAAAATGCAAGAAAACCAGAGTATCATGCAAATGGTGATTTATAATAAAATATATTTAAAGCAAATTAGTAACATAAATCAGTGCAAAAAAACTTTTAAACAGATATTTTCAAGAGAAATATACACATGCAGAAACTATTCAACTAGAATTGCAAATGTTTTTACTAAATACTTAAATGCTCCTTTCCTAATTTTACTTATACTACATTATATTCTGAAATCAATGCTATTAAGCAAAAAAAAATTTTTATTTGTTCATTTATTAACTTATATTTTAAAGTAAACTCTACCCCCAACGTGGGGCTCAAACTCACAACCCTAATCAAGAGTCACACACTCTACCAACTGACCCAGCCAGGTACTCTAATAAACTTTAACCCTATTCTAACAAATTCCCAAACAGTGGCTCAAACTTAGTGTTTTGATATTAATTAGCTTTAACAATCTATTGTTTCATTCTTTTTCATTAATAGTACCAATTATGGTAAAGATAAAAGTATTTTGCCCTTGGCCTGAGGAAAAAAGCAGATATAACAAATGAACATAAGGACATCCAAAAAATTTCTTTTTTTTTTTTAAAGCTTATTTATTTTGAGAGAGAGAGAGAGTATGCGTGCACACACCAGCAGGGTAGGGACAGAGAGACAGGGAGGGAGAATCCCAAGAAGGCTCTGTATTGTCAGCATAGAGCCCGATGAGGGACTCAGACTCACAAACTGTGAGATCATGACCCTAGCCAAAACCAAGAGTCAGATGCTTAACCAACTAAACCACTCAGGAGCCCCCCAAATTTTTATTTCTAATGAAAAAAGCTGGTATATTCAAAAAGTAAATTTAAAATATACATGAATATCTCAGATTATTCTTCCAAAATAAAAAAAGAACTTATTTATGTTATTCTGTAAAATATTATGTAAATAAATAATTTATGTCCTATATAAAAAAAACCCAATTATAGAGTATTTCCTTTTTAATCACCACCAATCAGTGTTCATTACATCTGAGGGGGAATAATGCCCTTCCTACTAGGGAAGGATGGCACCTTGGATGTCACCACTGCCCGCTCTGGAACCTTAAACAGTTCACTACACCCTCTATGCCTGTTTCCCCATTCATAAACAGGAATAATAAAATGAGTCAATACACATAAGGTATTTAGAGCAATCCCCAGCATACAATAGGCACTATAAAAATGTTGGCAAAAATAATTACTTTATTACGTTGTAGCAAGGATTACATAAAGTAACACACTTTTCCCTTCAATATCAGTATCCAACACAAAAGCAAGGAATTCAAAATATGCTTGTTAACAACAAAAGACCAACTATCCATCAGTCACTGCATGAGTGAAAATAACCTGACAAGGATCCTCTTGCTTCCTTGAAAGTATACTGGAATATGATCAGAGCAAAAACCTGCATCCACATCTTACCTCTGCTGCCATGAAAGCCAGTGTATGCATCCCGTGGGTGTAGCCTGTGACACAGCAGACAACTGCTAATCCACAGCAAGAAAGCAGCATCGCGATCAACAGAGACAGCACTCGCCCATGGCTGCTCATGGGTGTGGTGGGGGAAAAGGAGAGCTGAAATGTACAAAACAGGAGAAGGAAGCTCATTCTTCTTCACTTCAGTGTTAAGCTTCACTGAGAAACTCAAGGTTAATCTTGGTGTCTTTGCTCAGGAATCTGTGCTTAGCTGCGTGGCCATAAGCAACCCACTAACAGACAGTCAAAATTCTCCAACCAACCTAAATATGAGTATGAGCTGATATTTAAGAGATCTGTATCACTTAATTTACAGAAAGTAACAATATACATTATATTTTTATCTCAAATTCTCCAGGATCCTCCTACCAGTGGGATTATAAGCCTCCCCAAGCAATTTTCCAAGGGTATATCATTCTCTTTTTCAACATTCAACGGCACTCCAGATTGCATCATGTTCTGTTGTGTTTCTTTCTGGATCTTGTTGTAGAGCCCTCCTCCTGAAAATTCACTTGGAGAACATTCCTACAGTGTTTAGGGCTGGGACAGCAGAAATGTAATCCAGGTGCAGAGTGCCTCGATCACAATGCTATGTTAATAGTACACAAGGAGAGGCCACAGCCAGGAACAAAAGGCTGGGGCTGGGACTCTGAGCAGGAGGGTGGAGATAACAAACCAGTTAGGGAGGTTGGGCGCTCCTGTTCTTGACCCCTTAACGGCTTTCAGACTGAGATGAACTCACACAGAGGTGCAAGGACCACCTGGTCCTCAGGGACCAGGGGCAAATAAGGCCCCAGAGTGGGTTTAGCTGAGGGGCAAAACTGTAGGTGAGATTTCCCCAGGACCCATGACATTAGTTTGGGTGCCCTCAGGAGTGTGGGTTTGCCTGCACAGCTCTGAAGTGGAGAGGCAGATCTTGTACCCAAAGAAGGATTCGCTTCTCCCGGGACCCAGGAAGCCAAGAGAGCTAATTGAGTCCTGGCCCAGGGGTAGAAACAGCATAAACCAGTCCGTAGGAAAGCTCCAAGAATTAGAGGGAAAAAATGGAAGGAGACTAGAACAGAAAATATCTGGAAGACAGCTGCTTGTTTTCAGTTTATATATTAAGCTTTCCTTGAGCTGTGATCAAAACAGTTTGTGTAGGTGAACTGACCCCACATGGGCTGTAACATAATATGCTATTGGGTAGGGGAGGAGACATGTTCCTACATTTCTTGGCTGCTGCAAGAAGTCCCTCAAGAAACGGGCAGTGGCTACCTGATCAAGGAACCTTGCCTGGAGACCTCCGTGGGACATGCCCTTTATGGCTCATTCATCTTACACAATCCAAACCTGGCAAACCTGTGACTAAACAAGCAAAGAGCATGGCTGAAAACTCACATATTCAAACCGGTCCTTGCAGAGCTGAACCATCAGATGCAGAAATACAAGTCCAGCAAACCAGAGGCACCACATGACGACCTCTTCCACTGTTTGGACATTCAGCACACCAAAAATGAAAATGAACTTGTAGAAAATAAAATTCCAAAACTTGTCCTTGAGGTGCTGAAAAGAAAAATATTTATAAAGGTGAGTACTATTACATCTAACTGATTGACAAGGAGTTAACATAACAAAAACTGGCCTCCCTGGAGAAAATATTCTACATTCAGCTTTCTAATGTTTTCCACAAGAAATTATAAGGTAAAGAAAAAAAATAAATCCTCTGAAGAATAACGCTAAGGCTTCTAGAAAATAATTTGTAGACTCTGGATTGTAACCCTGTCAGTTATAAAATTTTAGCCAGTAAAAGGGAGTGATATTAGTCTAGTACCTTGTATATTAAGAATGATATACTTCCAACACAAAATTTTAAAAAATGGTGAAGGCTACAAGTATCATTTTTTTTTTTAATTTTTTTTATTCAACGTTTATTTATTTTTGGGACAGAGAGAGACAGAGCATGAACGGGGGAGGGGCAGAGAGAGAGGGAGACACAGAATCGGAAACAGGCTCCAGGCTCTGAGCCATCAGCCCAGAGCCTGACGCGGGGCTCGAACTCCCGGACCGCGAGATCGTGACCTGGCTGAAGTCGGACGCTTAACCGACTGCGCCACCCAGGCGCCCCTACAAGTATCATTTTTAATACTTCTGTTCTCTTGGACTCTTAAACAGTAGAAAAGATTAGGTTTTTTTTTTTTTTAACACCTTTTTGATTAAAAAACAACATATGCTCATTGGCCAGTCTATACTCAATAGGAAAAGCAAAACAAAAATGATGCCTTAGCATTTTTATGCTTTTTTCTTGTCTTCTTCCTAATGTGCAAAAACAATTTTTGTACATTGCTTTATTTCACTTATTGTGAGAACCTTACCAATGTCAGAAAATAATCTGTGAATACACCATTTTGGTGGTTACAGGTAGACAATAAAAACAACTTCGTTCAATACTGTTGGATATTGTGCAATATCCAAAAATATTGCAATGAATGTCTCTGCAGGAGTTTCTATTTCTTCAGCATTATGAAATCAAGGGTGACAAATGTTTTTATGGTTTCTAGTAAGTACCATCCACCTGGTTTACAAAGAAGTTAATAAATGTACTGCTCCTGGGAACACTGGGAGAGTACATCACCTACAGGGAGGATAGCTAGTTTTTAAAATCTTCACTACCCTGGGACACCTGAGTGGTTCAGTCAGTTAAGTGTCCGTCTTCAGCCCAGGTCATGGTCTCACTGTTCATGAGTCTGAGCCCCACGTTGGGTTCTGTGCTGACAGCTCAGAGCCTGGAGCCTGCTTCAGATTCTTTGTCTCCCTCTCTCTCTGCCCCTCCCCAACTAACGCCTGCTCTCTCTCTCCCTCTCTAAAAAATAAATAAACATTAAAAAAAATAAATTAAAAAAAATCTTCACTACCCTGAAGAAAAAGGGCAACGAGGGGAGTTTAGCCACCAGATATTAAAATATACCATCAAGCCATCTGTGGGAGGGGTAGGAACTGAGGAAAGGAGGATGAAATAGGACTTCTAAGTACATCTGTATCAATTGTTCTGAACCATTTGTTTCGCAGATTCAAACAACTGAAACAGAAAACAAGCAAAACTGAATAGAAACAGAAATAATGGAGTCTGAATGTATAACAAGTGAATGACTACAGAGAGAGAAGAATACTTTTGAGAACTTTTACACACTGTACTCTATACATTTGCGCAGAGAACAATTGGAACTAGGAATCTTTGGTGAAGGCTTGTTTTCAGATCTGGCACAGGTAAAGTACAAGGTGAACCCAGGACATCTTATGCTGGGTTTCGAATCTTCACCCCACCATCTATCTGCTGTGCAATTTTGGACAAGTCACTTAACATTCCAGTGCTTTGGTCTCCCCATCCGTAAGATGGGCCTTATTACTCCGGGATCACAGAATTGTGGGAGGAACTAAACATGTGTACTGTGCTTGGACATGTGCCACGGTAGGCTTTTAAAAAAATTCCTTGTTCTAAACCTCCATCCATTTTTACCCCGTCTTCAATATTCAGTGTCTTTGCCTCTAACGTGACTATTTATTGAGCTTCCTTGAACCACCTACAGAGCAAACCTGTGTCAGTTCTGCAGAGTTCTAACTCAAACTGGCGCCTGATAAACGCCCCTGGGTGACATTCGTCAAAAAATAAGTCGTCACAGTGGTGAGAACACCATAATGGCATAATGTGTATAGACATTCTGAATCACTGTGTTGTACACCTGAAACTAATGTAACGTCGTGCGTTACCTATATTCGTAGTTTTAAATAAGTAAATAAATGAAATGAAAGATGTGATGTCTACCGAAAAACTGAAAGTAGAGTAACAAATGTGTTCATTACCTCTAGGAATTGTAAAAGTCTCTGTAATGCTCCAAGGTTATGTTTTCTGTAAATTTTGAACTGATATTTAACATTATAGAAAAACGAAAACCATAGATCAGGTCCACTGGTGCCAGGTCAGTCCACCAGCATTCAGACGGCTTGCCTGGGCCTGACCAATTTCTGGCCTGCAAGTCAAAAGTTTTTCTTGAAAAGGAAGAAGCATCAGGGCGCCTGGGTGACTCAGTCAGTTAAGTATCCAACTTGGGCTCAGGTCCCATGGTTCGTGAATTCGAGTCCCACATCAGGCTCTCTGCTGTGAGCACAGAGCCTGCTTCAGATCCTCTGCCCACCTCTCTCTCTCTGCCCCTCCCTTGCTAGTGCTCACTCTCTCTCTCTCTAAACATTTAAGAAAGAAAGAAAGAAAGAAAGAAAGAAAGAAAGAAAGAAAGAAAGAAAGAAAGAAAGAAAGAAAAGGGAGAGAGAGAGAGAGAGGGAGGGAGGGAGGGAGGGAGGGAGGGAGGGAGGGAGGGAAAAAAGAAAGAGGCATCAAAAGGAGCTTTCTGTATCCCACCAAAGAAATGACAATCTATTGATGCCATTTGGGAGACCTCTGGAGTTGATATTTTGGAGAAAGTGCTCAATACTCACTAATGAAAACTCTCTGGGAGAACAAACAGTCCTGCTCATAACAGCATCCAAGGGCTCAACCACACAGTTACCTCATTTCAGCTCTGAACTAGGACCTCAGCCGACTTGATAATAGAGGACTTGGGTTGAAAGGGTAAAGAGTGAGACCAATGTAGGTTCATGCAGCAGCTTCCTGTGTCTTATCACCGGAGGAAGATAAAGTAAAACATAGTTCTGTTTGTATGGTGTTGTGTTAAGGGCAGTTCTAAATTCTTATTTTAAAACACACCATTCTACATTCTACACTAAAATCCTTGGGGGACTGCCAATCTGTCCAGTACGCTTGTGGCACATTCTTTATCCGAAGCACGTCCTGTTCCTATACGTGCATATTCTGGGAGTATACGGTCACATAAGAAAATGTCCTTGCTCTTGTGAAGTACACAGTGAAGCATCTGGGGATACAGGGGGATGATGTCCACAACTGACGTTCAAATGGATCAGAAAAAAAAACATTTAATATAAATAAAAGGTGAATGTTAAAGCAAATGGGACAGAACATTGGCAACTGTGAATCTGGATTCAGGTGTATAGAAGTGCTTCAGAGTATTCAAGCAACCTTTCTGTAAGTTTAAAATTATACCAAACACTGGGGTACCTGGGTGGCTCAGACGGTTGAGCATCCAACTTTGGCTCAGGTCATGATCTCACAGTTTATGAGTTTGAGCCCCGCATCAGGCTCTGTGCTGACAGTTCAGAACCTGGAGCCTGCTTCGGATTCTGTGTCTCCCTCTCTCTCTGCCCCTCCCCTGCTTGCACTCTGTCTCGCTCTCAAAAATAAATAAACATTTTTAAAAAATTAAAATTATACCAAACACAAAGTTAAAAAAAAAAAAATCTGGTCACTAGAATCCATCCTTGCCATTTGGACTTACCTGTCTCTCACTCACTCGAAGAGGGCCAAACACAATACACTGGATTAGTTTAGCCACCAACATCAAAACACAGCAAGCAGTATTTACTAGAACCTGTACACAAACCAAAGAAAGAAAGTTTATTTCCTCCTGCTAAAAAATAAAAACAGCTCTAAAGATTTTGTATTCGGAATTCAGCAATCATTTCCAATGACTGAGCCTCTCCAGTTCCCTACCAACACAAGTAATATTTGAAGGGGCACCCTTGTATGGGTGGTGGGAATAGAGATAAGGAATGGGGAGGAGAGGCACCAGCTTAGCAGCCAATTCACAGAGCCCTGTCCCAATACACCATCCAGCAGGCCACCTTCCCCTTCAGTCTTTACTGAACTGTGTGTGGTAAACTTTGTACTGAATGTATAAAACTATATGCACCTTGTAAGCCACACGTATCTCCTAGGTACATCACTTCCCACATTAAGATTTTGAAGAAAACTTTGCTAGAAATGGAAGTTATCATAAACTAAAATCCAGCATCTACATATCTTGCTCTGCCCTGCAGAAAGGAATAGCAGGTGAGGAGGAGAGGGTTGATAGTCACATAAGAATCACAAGACCATAAAAAATAGAGAACTCATATATATATGTACATATGTATGTATATATGTATTTTAATGTACTACAATGGGATAATCTGCCAACCAAAAGATAAATGTTCCCCATGCTTGGCGTTGGCGTTCAAGTAAAGGTTCTGGGGGCATCAGAGGGTAATGGAATCGAGAAACCAGGAAGAAGGAAGAAGGAAACCAGCAAGGGGGTCTGAGAACTGGAAGGCAACCAAGAGACACCAATGCAAAACCAAGGCCTTCTTCAACAGGAGGTGAGAAATCTTCTCTTTTCTTAGGTAATTAAGAGAATGGATATCCCTACGCCTAAACAAGAAATCTAATGCTCACAAAATGAAAGAGTTGGCTGCCCTTGACCAAGAGGGTAGGGGGGCACATCTCACCACTGATGCTCAAATGATTTTTAAAACTCTGCATGACCCCAAAAGTCAAAGGGACCTTGATAAAGACAGTAAACATGACTTTTATTGAGAAATGAAATTAATGGAACAGATGGAAATGAATGGAAATTAACCCCAACTCCATGTAAAGACTGCTTCAAGCTTTGATTCATTAAGCTTATAGGAAGGTGGCCATATTCTTCTTCCTGGGTCATTCTTCCCTCTTCTTTTAAAAGAAGCAAATGATACTATGGAACTTAAAAAAAAAAAAAAAAAAAAAAAGATGACAGAAGAAGTAATATAAAAAAACAAGCTCCTTAAGAGCTCTTCAGGTTCCCCTTAGTATGTCACACCATCTACCCCTCTGGGAGAACATACGTAATGGCAGTCCTGATTCATTACCAAAAAGTTAAATTATGTTTAGTCCTATTCTGCCTGTCTAATGGGGCAAGGAAATGTGTGATATATTTTTAAAGAACTGAAAAAAAAATAGTTTGGTTGAAAAAAGAAACTATTCTGGTAATTAAATCCTTCAAATAACCAGGAAAAATAATTAGTTATCCAAAACATCCTATATCCCTAACTTGTGACTCCAGTGGAACAGCCCTATTCCAAACGGTCCAACAAATAGCTTAGGATACTAATTTGCAAGGAGATGAAATAGATGTCAAAAAGATCACTATCATTGTACTCTAAACCAGTCAATGGGAAGCTTGGTCGTGTTAATTTTAAAAAACTTCATAAGACAAAGCAACCATAACCCTTCAAGCCACATCTCCTAGCTGAGCAGAATTTTTTTGTTTGTTTTTAAAGTAAACTCTGCCCCCATTGCAGGGCTAGAACTCATGACCCTGGGATCAAGAGTCACATGCTCATTGACTGAGCCAGCCAGGCGCTCCTGAAAAGAATTTTTTAAATCAGCCAAACATCCATCCCCCAACCTAATTATAACACAATTTTTAAAAAGAATTCTTGCTGGTTTTGCAGGTGGGCATAGCAAATAAAGAAATGACTCCGCACATTTAGCACCTACTTGTTCAAGGCACGTGGGACGTTAAGAGAAGACGTTAAGAGAAATGAGGGAGCTCTGCACCCTGCATTAAAAGAGCTTTTTAGAATCTGCAGGACACAGAACTTGGTAAGCATCTAACACACCAAGCAGGCTGCAGGGAGAGCCATCGGTGCAGGAGAAGAAAGTAAATTGAGGGCCATGTAATCATTGCTCTATCCAAAAGCACACTCTAGCACATCTTGGGTTGCAAAACAAAAAATAAAGTATTATTTACTATTTCTGTTACATTTCTTCAGGTTCAAAAATACAGTTCAAAAAATTAGCATCATTTTTTTTAAAAAGTGAGTCTGTCATAATCCCATCACTCATAGATAATCATGTCTTACTTAAATTTCAATGAAAGATTTAAAAATTAGCCAGAGTAAAAAGGAAAAAAGGCTTGAGAAAATACACTGATATTAGAAAGGGAATTTATGTAAAAAGAAAGAGCTAATCTTTTGTGACCTTTATATGAAAGCCAGGCTACACAGAATTGGAAGCAACTAAAAATTATTTTAAGATGATGAACGAAGTATTTTTAAAAACACCTTAACAATTATTAGTAACTATTTATTCTTTGTCTATTTATAGAAAAATTACTTAATATATAATAAATTCTCAACTTTAAAACTGATTAAGCCTTGGGGCACCTAGGCGGCTCAGGTCATGATCTCAAGGTTTGTGGGTTCGAGCCCTGTGTCGGGCTCTGTGCTGACAGCTCAGAGCCTGGAGCCTGCTTTGGATTCTGTGTCTCCCTCTCTGTCTGCCCCTCCCCTGCTTGCACTCTGTCTCTCTACCTCTCTCAAAAGTAAATAATAAACATTTAAAAAAATAAAAATAAAAAAATAAAATTGACAAAGCCTTGAAAATGTGCAAATACAGAAAGCAACCTAATTGTAGCATTCTCCACTTAAAAGCAAATCCCACCAACTATACTTCAATTAAAAAACAAAATCACTTGCACACAAAAAAAATTTTTTACCATGCTTCTATGTGTGAGCATTTGCTAAACTGCACACTGTATAAAATCATTTGTTCCTGGGCCTCTGAATAGGAGACAAAGATAAAGAAATGGCAATTTCTTTCTATTGGGGATAAGTGGTATTTTCTAACTAAAATAAAGTCTGGCATTCTAAAAAATTAAATCAATACATTAAAGCAAATCCCAAATCAGATCCCATTAGGTCACCAGCAATATTCTTACAGAAACACTTTAGCCCAGATGTAAATCCACAGAACCAGGACAAACCTTCTCACCTCCAATAATCAAAACGAGGCTCACCTCTAGCAAGCCCAGTCTGACCCCCTTTATCCACACAGACCACAGTAAAAGTACTAACTTCATTTTATTTGTTCTGTGCAGCTACCTAGTTTTTCCTTGCAGGCAGAATCCAAACTTGACTGTAAGGATAAAGGGTTCACTGGAGCACTGTTGACTGACAGCAGAAAAATGGAACACAATTAAATGTCCATCAGAGAGACAAGTTCAATAAACTGAAAGAGGCATTTGGTGGAATACAATGAAGCCAGGAAAACTGGCTCAACAGCTTTTTCAAGATCACTTGGTTACTGAGAAAAAAGCAAGGTGTAGAAAAACTATTATATGCTTGCCTGTATGCAAAAGAGAAAGCATGTGCATACAGACACGCATACATAACTGTAGATGTGCAATGTGCCAAGGACTTAATCACCTGGGTGTTTCTCGGTCCTCTACTTAACACTAGCACTAATTACAAGAAAGTGGTAATGGCCACTTCTGGGAAAGGGAAGCAGAAGATTTACTTTTCACTGTACATCAGTTGTGTACCTTTTGACTTCTGTACCATGATCATGTATTATTTTTTTAATTGATTTTTCTAAAGTTTAGAGTCTATTAAGCTTTCTGACCAGTTCTGAAATTCCACATTTATTTTTCTCATCATATGATGGGAGACTGAGCAAATGGGGTGGCCTCAATTATCTTGTTACATGGGTATTTCTACTATATTAAAATGCTTCAGAAATGTTTCTCGTATCTACAGCAATGTAAAAACTTTAAATAATACTCTTTAAGTCCTCACCAAACTTCTTTATTTTGTATCTAGTCTACACAAAATAAGTTTTGTGTGTTCCTGAGCAGTCTACGACAGAAAATGTCAAGGCAGTAGTGACCCGAGGAACACCTATTTAATCAGGCTTAACGTAATTCCTCTTAAGGCCCCATAAGAAAATTCCCCTCCCACAGTGATTCTGCTATGCTACTTGAGAACAACAGAAACGAAATTACAAGACAGTGTGCCCTGAGAGGAAAAGAGAAGCAAGCAATAACAAACAGATTAGCCATGTTTATCACTGTGTAATTCTGGAGGTATTTTTGATCCTATAAAATGCTGGCCACCAATGGGGTGTTATTTATAAGCTTGTGATAAAATGTAGTTAAGCTACCAGGAACGGTCTCCAGGCCAGGATCAATATGGTATTTCTTAGTCTCCTACTTAACACCAGTACTAACCACCACCCCCACACACCATTTGTCTGTCTCTTCTCTATAAGGACAAGTGGAGTATGTTCTCTCTCTGAAGGCTCTCCGTGACCAGTATAAAACTCGACAAAATGCAACGATGCATACTCCCCCTTTATTACACGGATGATCATGTTCTTCTTTTCACAATGTCGGGGAAATAAGTGAGTTTATTTATACTCATCATGCACGTAGCAAGCAATCAAATCATCTCTTTCTCCTCCTCACCCCGAGGATCTTTTCTATATTTCTAAGTTGTTTATCTAGGCTTATATCCTCTTGTTTAGAAGTGCAGTCTTTCTCTCTAGCTGCCCCAACATTTCTAAAGCTAACATTTTTCTCCAAACTTCTTTGGAATATTCAACTCATAAAGACTCAAACCTAATAAATTACTTTCAGTTCTGGAGTTTCATAATTATATGAAGATGAACTCTTTAAAGCAGGAGTCAGCAACTTTCTCTCTAATGGGCTATCAGACAATGAATATTTTAGGCTTGGTAGGCCACATGCTCTCTGTCACATACTCTTCCCCTCTAAAAAAAAAAAAAAAAAAACAACTTAAAAAAATATAAAAACCATCAGGGGCACCTAGGTGGCTCTGTCGGTTAAGCAACTGGCTCTTGATTTCAGCTCAGCTCATGATCTCATGGTTCATGAGGTGGAGCCCTGCATCGGGCTCTGCAACTGCCTACACAAGGCCTGCCTGGGATTCTCTGTCTTCCTCTCTCTGTCCCTCCCACGTGCTCCCCCACTCTCTCTTCCTCTCTCTCAAAAACAAATAAAAACTAAAATAAATAAATAAATAAAACAAAAATATAAAAATCATCATTAGCTAATAGACTTGTAGAAAATGGGCCAGGCCAAATAGGCCACTGGAGTTTGCCCATCCCTGATCATAGCGGTCAGGACACTTTTCTCCATTTTCGTTTTTTTGGTGATTTTTTTCCCCCTAGAGACTTCTATTAAAATTATTTGATTTGCATACAACTAAGTCAGAACTTTAACACTTATTTTGTATTTCCATTTCTCCATTCTACCATGTCCTGCTCTTATAATTTTAGAAGCAGATCTGTAAAAAAGAAAAAAAAAAAAACAGGAAGGAGATACAATGAAAATAACAAGAATAAAGAAGGGGAAAAGCCAAAAACACCTGTACAATTCAAAACAATAACAGAATGGATCAATAAGGGAAGTGACATCTGAAAAGTGTAAAATAAGCCTAGAAATAAATAAATAGTGAAACCTAATCTCAAATGAAACTTTAGAACGAAAGTTCTAGAAAGACATGTGGAAACAAGTGATCCCATCATCCCTAGGATTTGCCAGGGTAAGAACCCTGGAGCCTCCCCTCAAAACAGTTATGCTCACCCCGGAGGGCCGCCTGGAGATACCCGCCTTGGGGGAGGCCATCTCCTGGCCTCTTCCCATTCTACATGACTTGGTCCTCACCACTGCTGCCACAGGTCGCTCCTGAGAAAATCACCTCATCATGCCAGCCCCTCCTCCCCTCCACCCCCACTTAAACCCTATGGCCCACAAAATAATGTCCATACTCCTTAACAGAGCTGTCAAGGTTTATATAATCTGACCTTGACCCCACATGCTATTCTCCCTAATCCATTTCTCAACCATTAGTGTGCCTAAAATCACCTGGAACATTAATCAAAATGAAGACTCCAAGGTTCTGCCCTTCCCCCTGAATCAATCCCTAGAGAGAATCTGAGAAACTGTATCTCACAAGTACCAGGTTGCCAGAGGCCCACAGGTCCACACTTTGAGAAATACATGTTTAAACTTCAGAGGGGTTGGTCACTTCGCCCGCCTCCTGTGACTCCTGGGTGTCCCCTTTACTTTCCCAAACTCACTCTTAATCATAAGACCCAACGGAGTTTTAATTTAAGAGCCCAGTTTATGGGCTGCTCTGCATAGGCCGCGCACTACCTTTCATATGCTGTCTGAGCTTCACGGGCTCTTTTCTCTACTTGGAACACACACCGCTACTTGCTCAGATCCTTCTCACCTCCCGAGGCTGGGTTCAAACACCATCTTCCACGCATCCTTCCCCTAGGCATCACTTTCTCCTTCCCCCAGACTCTGCCATATCTTCTTCATATATCTACTATCACTCAACAAATTTTGCTTTATTTGTATACGGATTGCTTTGAGGGAAGGGGGAAAGGGTTCACAGCTATGCCTTCCAGAGTGCCCAAAAATGGTACCACTGAAAGGTTTTGAGCTGAGTTTGTTAATCAAAAACGCCCTGAGATGCTATCAGACCTATATTGATTTAAATGGTGCTCACCAAGAGAAATTTTAGAGATTCCAATAAGCCAAACAGCAGCTAACAGGATTTGCAAACTGGCAGAAAGATCAGTTTTTGTTTTGTCTTGCTTGGTTTTTAAAAAATTGAATCTGAATGTCTTTGGGCAGGACCAAGGCCCCACCGTACATTCACTCAACAATGCTGTCAGGCCAAGGAAGCAGGCCTTTGAAGACTGTGAGTCCCGCTCAGCTACTATGCAATGGGTGAGGAGGAAAACTTAGAGGGGGTCTGAGAAACCAAGGAAGACCAGCATCAAAGTGTGAAAACCACGAGGAAAGATGTTAGAAGAACAGTAGGAAGATCAACTGAAAAAGGGAAAAAAATCATCAGATTAGGAAGGAATGATAAATCTGCTTTAGGTAAGACCTCTAATGAAAAAGATGGGGGAAAATGGCTATGTTCGTAAAAGAAATAATTTCTGTGGGAAAATCAACAGGCTTTATGCAATGTTTAATGAAGAGGTGTTAACCTTGGAATTTGAACACAGGTTTTGTAAAAACAAAATCTCCTGGAGGGCAAAAAAATCGTTAAACAATGCTAGTAGCTGCTATATTCTACAGTGGTTCCTTCTTATTTATGTCTTTTATATCAAAGACTGCATTGTAATCTTGACATTTGCCAGAAGTACTCTTGACATCGATGTAAGTTGTTTACCTGCTAACTCAAACGAAAAAATAGATCTGAGATAAGACGAGAGACGGGAGTTGAGTTCTTTCTCTTCTCCCTTCTTCTCTACTGTTTACACAGTACCCACCTCAGGTACACAGCAGTGAAAGAAGAAAACTTCACCCTTCACTGCCTTCTACTAATCTCTTCATCAGAAGGACCAAGAGACGTAATCCACAGCCCCCCGAGTTCATAAATCCCACTGCTTCCTGATGAAGCACAGAGGGATTAATTATAACAAATGAGTTGTAGATCATTCTCTATCCTTGGAATATTAATCTTAGTCATTTACAGCCTACTCTTAACCCCAGATGGGAACTGCAGAAGACAAGCCCCTAGACACCACAGCAAACCCAAGTGACAGACTTAAATCCTGGAGCAACTTTTCTGATCACTGTGTGCATACATACATGGCATTCAAGGCCAAGGTGGAAGCGAAGTTCTTTAGTCAAAATACTGTTGATCTGCCCAGCCTGAAATTATCTGTGCTAACAAGCGAAACCAGCACTGAGGGCTCGTAGGTGCTGCTTATCTTGCATTGACAGACAAACTGAAAACCCTGTTGTAACATGGATCACTAAATGGACAGATCCGGAGTGAAAACGATGAGCCTGCTCTTGACTCCGAATGTTTTACTGCCCTCACACATCAAAGGAAACCGTCACGAATCACCAGGTAAAAGCAACAGGAAAGGAAGCACGGTTTGTATGTGTGTGTTTGACCCAAACAGGACAATCACTACCTAAATGGCCAAAACGAGAAAAGTTGTGGGAGCCGGCCTCCCTCCTGAAAGAAATGTCCCAGCACACCCAAATGCGTACAGCTGTCCCAAAGCCAACATCTGATTCGCCTCGGCCCCCTCCTCTTTACTGGAAACCCGCTAACAACACTCCGTGCCGACCGAGTCAGAAAAGCCTTTCAACTTCCCTCCACAATTCACTGGCCCACTGGGGTAACCGGCTGCTGGAGGGCTTCGAGTTTCCGTCCCGGGGTCCCTCAGTCACTCCCCCCGTCCCAGCACCTCGCCCCTTCCCCTCCTCCGGCTGGACCGCGCGCCCTCGCGCCCTCCGCACCTCCACGAGCCCCGTCCTCAAGCCTCTCTCGGGTCGCCCCCGCTCTCGGGCGGGCTGATCTCTCCGCGTCCCCCACCCCCACCCCGGGCCACCTCAGCACCTCGGCCTCCGGGAGGGCAGCAAGCTGGCGGGAGGGCCCCGCCCCCCAGGCCGCGCACCCCGGGCCCCAGGGAGGCGACCCCGGCCCAGCCACGCCCCCCCCCGCACATAATGGGGGACACGGCGCCCCTCCCCCCGCCCGCTCCCCCCCGCGGCGGCCCGGGCAGCTTCGCTCACCCACACGAACAGGCTGTCCGACAGCAGGTACTGGGCCACGTCGCGGGCCCGGGGGCCGCCGGCGCTGGGCCGGGCGGGCGCGGCCGCCTCCGTCTGCACTGGGGCCGTTGGCGACTCGGGCTCCCCGGGCCCGGCCTCGGGCTGGCTGAGGGCGCGGTAGGCGCTGACGATGGTGCCGAGCAAGGCCAGGCCGCTGAGGCCCGTGTAGGTGCGGAGGCTGGGCCAAGGGAAGCGCTCCAGGAAGAGCAGCGGCATGGCGGCAGCGGCGGCCTCCAGGCCCCAGGCCTCCCCGCGCTGCGGCCGGGCTCCCGCGGCGGCCTCGCGAACGGTGCCCTCGGGCTCTGGCGTCGCCGCAGCCGCCGCCGCCGCCGCCGCGCCGGGCCGGGCCGGGCCGCTCCTGGCCGCTCCGCCCCGCGCCGCTCCCGCTGCTGCCCCTGCCGGCGCGGAAGAGCCTCGGCGGGCTCGGGGCGGGCCGCCGCCCCCAGCCGGGCGCGGGCGGGACGGGCGCGGGGGCGCGGCCTCCGTCCCCCGCCCCCAGCAGTCGCGCCGTCGCCGAGCGGGTGAAGGCCCGGGCCACAGGCTCTGGGGCCCAGCACCCAGCATTCCTATCCGCCGACACCCCAGCCGGGCCGGGCCCGCGGACATACAGGGCGCCTGGCCGGCGGAGCAGGAGCGTCACGCGGGCCTGACGGCGCCGGCGGGCGGTCGAGCCCAGGCAGCGTCGCGAGTCCGCAGCGCGCGGGGACCCGGACACTCGCCCCTGGGTTTCCTTAACAGTTACCCCGTCCCGCTTAGGCGGGTTACCCCTGAGTACCCCACTGGGCCTAGCAGCTTCCCTCGTGGTCCAAAGAGGAGATGATGCTTAGGGAATAAGAGAGGCTAGACCCTAAAGGAAAGAATATTAATCAACAGACTGAAATGTATCGCCAGTTAGGTGATCTTAAGGTTTTATTGTTTACTAGTAGCCTCCAGCAGAATCTACAACGGACTTAATTCAGCAGGAAATAAAAATGTGTTCCCTCATACACCAGGAATATAAAATAGGAATATAAAATAATGCAGCTTCTTTGGAAAATTGTTAGTTCCTCAAAAAGTTAAACACGAGTAACCATTTGACCTAGCAATTCCACTCCTAAGTACATACCCAAGAGAAATGAAAAACATTAACTCCACAAAAAATTGTACACAAATGTTGGTAACAGAATCATTCACAACAGCCAAGGGTAGAAAGAACGCTAATGTTCCTCAAGCGGTGGGGGCATAAATAAGGTATAATCCATACAATGGACTATTATTCAGCCATGAAAATGGGTGAAGTAATGATACATGCTACAGCACGGAGGAACCTTGAAAACATGCTAGTAAGTAAAAGCCTCACACAAAAGGCCACATATTGTGGGTCCATTTATATGAAATATGCAGAATGCGCAAATACATGTATAGAAACAGAAAACACACAAATGGTTGCTGGCTGGGAGGGGTGGGATAGGGTGTGGTGGGGAGGGGGAGGCCAGGGATGAGGGAATTGGGGGGTAAAAAAATATGGATTTTTAAAAATTGCAATGACTCCACCACTCTGAATATACTAAAATTCATTTCACTGTACACTTTAATAAAGCAGTGACCAAAAAAAAAGTGCTATACCAAAAAAATGTTTAGCTCGAGGGTCTTACTCCTCATCATATCCCCAGGGTCTAGAATTGGGCCTGCTCCAGAGTAGGTGCTCAGTATATATTTGTTAAATCTTACAAACTTTCAAAAGAAAAGGACTAAACCATGTTCAAGGTCTCTTTTTAAGGTTATTAATTAAAATACAAGGTTCTCTCAAGGTTACCATCCACTTTGGAATTGTTAGAAACATCCTATTAAAGGGCCTGTGATGGAACACAATTTGGCTTTTGGGAGGATGGGGAAATTACTTACACCACACACACTCTTCTATGTGAAGTCTATATGAATTTTAGGCTTCAGCTCCCTTTGGTTTTCCACCTATAGCCATTTGGTTAAGATGCTCCGCTTTCAACTTTATTGGTAAAATAAAGGAAAGCTTTATTTTGAAAAATGAGGATATTTTCTAGGGAAGTAACCATTCTACTATATTTGAGCTCCCAAGATTTTTAAATCACAATACTGGGCCATCTATATTCAATCCAAGTCAAAATACAGTAACAAGATCCCACACACCAAACTTGTCCGGTCACCATAAGGGGGGTTGCTAATAGATCTGCCTATATATATATACATATATATGTATGTATATAAATGTATGAATATATATATATATATATATATATATATATATATTCCACCAACATTCCACCATCTGAATTCTAAAGTGCTATACTCTTCCTTGAACTATATTGAGATAACCACTACTTTCAAAGTGTTAAACCTTGGACAACCTGTTTTCTGTAATGACTTTGTAAAACCCTTAATAGCAACTTTTTAAAGTTCTGACTACATAAAAATTATAGTCTAAGTTTGAACTTCCTGAGGACTCAATAGGTGAGATTAACCTAACTATATGAAATAATTTTTTATTTGCATTTTAAAAGATTTTTTATTTATTGGGAGAGCGCACACACACACACACAAGCAAGGGAGGGGCAGAGAGAGAGGGAGAGAGAGAATCTCAAGCAGGCTCTGAACTGTCAGCACAGAGCCCAATGAAGGGCTCAAACTCACGAACTGTGAGATCATGACCTGGGCCAAAATCAAGAATTGGATGCTTAACCAACTGAGCCACCCAGGTGCCCCAGCATTTTAAAAAATGTTAAAGGTTTGTGCCTGAATATTTCACTAGAATAATTAGTATTTGTTCTACCAACATTTTTTTCCTCTCCCACTCCAAGAAGATAGCCAGGCTTTTGCACATTCTTCTCTCAAGGATTTTTTAGCAAGGTCAAAACTCGCCTTCTAAAATCTACCAGCACTTCTGGTTCTTTGCATTGTCTCCTACTCCCTGAGAGGACCAGGGGAGAAGGCAAAACACAGAGCAATAAATACTTAGTGTGCCCAGCAAGACTGAACATAGGTACAGGGACTACCTTTATCAGTTAAGTCCTCAGGCCCGAATGTGGCAGGAAGTCAACCACACCAGACCTTAAAGAGCTGGTCCAGCTTAGACAAAAGTATCTGTAGAGTCCATGAGGGAATCTAGAGCTCTCTGCACCCCCACCCTCATTTCAGAGTACCATTTATGCTTTCTGGATTCTTCTGAGACTTTGGGCCCCAAAGTCTCCCAGTAATGACTAAAAGACTGAATTTTCTGCCTTCTTCATAAGATGGTAACTGTCTTCATAAGATGGTAACCGTGATGTAGCTTGAGTTAAAAGAAATTTTTTTAAAAGTATCACTTCAGACAAACCAGAGTTTGTGTGAATTAAGATTCACACCTAGATACATTATTGGTATTTACTCTTTTTAAATATCTGAAATCCTTTCACATTCGTGACTTCATTTGATTTCACTGTACTGTGAGAAAGGCTGAGTAGTTTTGTTGTTGTTAAAGATTCTCAACATCCTAGAAACTGAATTTCATTATCTAATCCAGTAGCCTTAAGTATACTCCCACAGAATTCTGGTGTTTCATTAGCGAGACCAATGTGTCCCTCTACTAAATCTAGCAGAGGGAGAAAAATAACCAACTCAAGTTGTAGGTTAAGAAGTTAATGGACATATTTCAATTTGGGGCTTTTCTTTCATAATTTTTCACAGCTTTTTGGTACCTGCCATAAAATACACAAGCAGTAAAATTTTCAGAAAAGTCTTACAGTAACTTTATCAGGTTTTATTCAACTTTTGTTCAGATATAAAATCTTACGGCTGTGGTTTTATTACACACCTGTTCCCATCTTTTGGGCACGCTGTTGCTATTTAAGATGCTGAAATTACATTGCACAGTATTACATAAGCAGAAAGCCTGGTGTCTGAAAAAAAGACTTAACGGAACCAACACTCTCTTTATAGATGAGAAAACTGAGTCGCCAACAATACAACAACACACTTAACAAAATTATGGGACAACTTCTAAATCCCAGGGTTCAGGTTCTAAATCCAGTGTCCCCCTTCACAATGCAGGAAACTAGATCTGCCTAAGACCACGGCTAACACACAATGGAAGAGTGCCAGGAGAGAGCAATATCAATGTCCCAGTTCTTCAGGCCCTTGCTATTCTGCCAAGTTGTCTCTTACCTAATGGCCCCCAGCCAAGGACACTGAAAAAGAAGCATGCAGGATTTCTAATTGGAAACTAAGGTTAGTAGCCACACACAGAGTCATTGTTTTATTTTTTTAATTGAAATGACAATAAAATAAAATTTAAAAAGAACAGTGACCATTTTAATCCAACTTTTACTTTACAAATATAAAAATATAACCAAAACTTCAAACAGTTTCATTTATACATTTTCTGTAAGTGTAATGCCATAAAAATTCTCAAAGCCAAACCATAAACGATGCTTGTACACTATGATGTAAACACAGTAACCAAAAGTTTTTAAGTGTTTAAGTGCACTGATCTCTCCCTCAACAGAGAACGTAATACATTTTCCCCATTTTTGTCTAGTTCTATGTACAATCTATCACTAAAATACAAATTACACCTAAACTGGCTACATCTAGACTCACTTAGGTTTTAGTCCATTTTTTTGTTTTGTTTTCACAAAAACGAGCTTGATAAATACGAGCTAATATTAAAATGTCTCCTATGGCTCAAATTATAGTATTGTTTTTCATCATCTATCTAAACAACAAAGGCAAACTACTTTAAATGAGTCAGTTTAACCCAAATAATAAGTGATGCAAAGCAAGTGGAACAATTATAGGAAATCAAACTTTTGCTAGGGAAGCAGACTTGTAGTACAATGAAAACCCACTAAAGCTTCTCTGGCGAAGCTGCATACAAAACTGCACACTGTCTCAAATAGTCGTAGTGACCAGGAGGTACTGTCCTGAACACTAAGAACCAGTAAAAACATTAAGTTTGAGAAACTCCAACGTGGAAAAAGCTAATCTAGGCATTTCACCTCAAGTGACTGAGCAAGTACTCAAAAATAAAGTCATTAAAAACCGCAAGCATAAGAGTCACACCATTTAAGAAGGGGAATTTTTAAGCTGCTAATGCTTGCTGGTCTGTTGAATTTAGAGGACCTCTACCTACCTCTCTTCTAATTAAGCATGAAGAAAGACTGACGAATTTGACTATGTTTTATCTAAATACATGCTAATTTAATGGAACCCGTAAAAAAACAAAATAATAACTGAACCATATAAGCGAAGATGATAAAAAATAAAAAATCTTCCAGATCTCATGTTATAAAGTACAAATTCATTAAGAGAATTATCATAATGCCATTTTAAGTATTATCTACTTATTAAAAAACCACAATAGTCTTCATCACTTAAAAAAATTTCACTTTTCTTCAAAGGGATGTCAATTCTAAATATGACTGAAAACATCTGAATAAAACTTCTAGTTTTTCCTCCAAGCTACTGAATATTTTCCAGTGCCATTTAGCAGATTTAAATACAATATGCACTACTTGATTACTCTGAAAAAATAACGACATATATTGTACTCCTACAATGCAGAAGAGGACTCTCATCTATAAACAAACCTGAAACATAGAAGGCATTCAAAAATACAAAATCGGTTCAAGAGCTCATTTTAAAATTATTCCGTGTTTAATATGTAGAGAATCAGAATGCACAATTTTAAGACTGTTAGTTTTTGCAGAGGTGTGTTAAGAACTTACATTAAAAGAGCTTAGCGTTAAGCAATGCCCATGTACCCTCTTCTAATGTGTAGGAATACATCAGATTTGAATTTCCTAGTTCTACTATTTCTATCAGGAAACCTAAAACACCAGAGTATTGAGGTACAACCGTAAGTGACCAGTTCAAAGACAGTTTAAAACATTTGTGTTTGTGTGTTGTCAGTTTTACATCCCAAACCAGATCTTTTTACATTCTAAGGTTAGTAACCCAGACAGCTGATATCAAAGGTGTTTCTTACCTCGGCCCCAACATATAAATGATGGACTCAAGTACTTACACTGTGAAGTAGTGATCAAGAATTTCTAGGTCAAAGCCTATGTTACAAAGGACATGAGAACCTTCATATTAGATCTCTTCAACTTATACAGCATTTTATAAACCACACGAACCCACCTCCTTCCACCATCCCCAAATGACAAATACTAGCCTAGCACATCTGAAATGTGGTTACTGTAGCCTTTCACTTGGATGCCAGAAGCAACCAAGAAGGTGGACTGGATTAAGCTGTCTCCATCTTTGCCTTCCCCAATCTTGACAGGGCTCAGCTAATCAGTGAGCTCACCAGGAAAATTATAGTAAGTTATAAACATATTAATGTAAACCAGAGGAGTGGGACTGTTAGCCCTTGAGGGAGATGACTATCCACAGAATTAGTGGCTTTTTCAAAAAAAACAAACAAACAAAAAAATCACTAATCATTTTTGGTCCTAAAGCCTGGTGGTGCTCACCTACTACAAAGCATGGTCACAATCACTACTTGACACATAACCTTGTGATGATTTGATGGGACCTCAACTAAATAAAATTGAACCTTTACTAATATAATTGCTCTTGGTCTAATTTTTTCAAGTCTAAATAGGGAAGAGTATGCAATGTACCTTTCAAATCACCCTATGTTCAGGAGAAAAAGCCTGTGATCACTACCATAAAGATATAAGAACTAATCAATAGTTCATTTCTGTGTATCTATTAAAAACTATAGCAATCTGTCTTAAGTAGTTGCATCTTACAAGATTTCCTTTTCACCAGACCTACCATCAACAAGTGTGCTACAAGGCATATACACAAAATACTTTGGCCATTAAGCTATGACACAGCCAACAAACTCCTTTGCCCTAGGAGTCTTTTTTTATTCCCCAAAATTTGATCCTAATTTAGTAGTGTTATTTTAAAGAGCTTTTAAAATTTGGTATTTTTCTCTTAGGCTGATAAAATCTATCCCCTATCCTGTCCTTATATTTCAGTTGATTCAAATTATTCCAAAATATTTTTGAAAAGGCTTATGTCACTTGCTAAAACCAAATTTTCGTTTCTATGGATATAAACTGAAATGACTAACTTTGCAATCCAAAGAGCTCAAAACCTAACAGACCCACTTTTAGAAACTTCCTTTACAGACCACTATTTTACCATGACTAAGAATGTCACAACACAAATAATTAATACCTCCATTATGTGAAGGAAAAACATCTCAATCAGCTCTCAATGGGTCTCTTTTTATACCAATTCCCACAAGTTTCCCTAAGCTAGCCAATTTTAATGACTCCTCGTATGTTTAAGGTCTGTTGCTTGCGAACAAAGGTCTGAACACGTATCTGTATAAAATGTACAAGTCAGTAATATACTGGGAGCTCTGCTGTAGTACAATTCAGAGTGCTTTGTTTCAGGAGTTACACCTTGGGATCCATCAAGCAAATCTAGTTCCCAAAAATAACATAGGTTCCTCGTCACAAAAATCTAGAACACAGTCTTGGAGTATACCCCAACTATGACCTCAGAACAAGGGTCCCATAAACTCAACTGACCTTAATCTGCCATTGTCTTTAAATATTCATCAGCCTACGAGGGGGGAAAAAAACCAGTCCTCACCTGTAAGAATTTTCCAAGTTTAATGTGAAAAACAAAAATACAAATAGAAAGAAGTCCATACTCTTTAATGTTGTACAAAAAGTAGGAGTAGAACCAAAAGTAAATTAAACTTTATCACATTTGTTTACACCACTATCTAGTTCTTCATATTAACTTTACTATTCAAACAGAAAGTAGGTAGCAATTTAGGGATTGGGGAAGAGATAAAAAACAAAACAAAACAAAACCAAAAAAAACCTTGTCTACCATGTTTATCCTACAATGTGTTATAGCTGTGCTCACAGAGACGGCTTCTTTTACTTCTCCACTGTGCAGGAATTCAGTTGTATATAAAATTGAACCTGAATTTTAGAAAGAACAATATCTTTATTAAAAACAGCATAATTTACAAAGTTTTTTACCGTAGATGATGATAAAGAAATGTGAACATTTCTGCCCTCCTTTGACATTATTGGCATTTTCTATACGGAGACATACTTTTTCTCTCACCTGTCTGGTCTTACACATTAAATAAGTGTTGTTAAATACTTACAACTAAAAACAAAATTTAAGAGTGTACATTTGATTAATTATCCACTAACAAGTTCCTTGTGGGAAGGAAAATTTTTATACCTCATGGTACTCTGCCATTCAGCACAGTTCCTGATACCTGATAAGTGATGTTAGGGCTCTTTTTCATGTCATACTTCAACTTTTAACCCATCATCAGACCAAGAGGAGCAAAAGATAAAGTTTGATTCAGGTAACAAAATAGAAAGACCAATTTCCTAATCAACAAGGTTTCACAGAAAGCCAAAATCACTACTGGAAATGTTTTTTGAACTAATATTTATGTCAGCATTTGCCAGGCGCCTGGCACTATTGTTAAGCACTTCAGATGCATCATTTTACTCACTCCTCACAATTCTATGAAGTGGGGACTACCACCCTGATTTACAGGTGAAGAAACAAGCAAACAGGAGAGTTTGTCCAAGGTCACACTGCCAGGAAGTTATTAAAGATAGAATTCAAATCCAAACACTACCCTCAGAATCTATATTCTTAAGCCACCACATTGTTCTGCGATCCCTATCCATAGAAGGCTCCTCAAACAGTACAAGCCAACTTTTTTTTTTAATGCACTTATCACTCTACCTGCCAAAAGAAACACAAAAAACCTCCATGTATGTCAAAATTCAAGACTTAATCCCACATACCCAATAGGCCTAACTATAGCAGGTTTTGAAGACGAAAGAGAACATATTACACCAAGAGATTCAATTCTCCACATTTTTATACAGATAATTTCCCTGGTTTTTATTATACACTGCTGACTGCCATTTTACCATCTCTTCTTTGAATGAAGACTTCAATCTTAACAGTAAAAAAATAAATAAATCAGATTTGGGGAAGAGCACCGCTGGTACACTTCTGGGATTTACAAGAATGTCATGCTGCAACTTGAGGAGTCTGGGGACTTTTTAGTCAGTCATATTTACTCTATGGCTTGTACATTAACTATGAATCCATCTACGTGATAGTTTCCTTAAAAACCAAAATTCATAATTACCCCTTCTCAACCAGCTCAGAATATTTTAAATCTGGCAATTCAGACAAATCAGCCACAGAATGTTCAACTTTCTATACCTGCTCAGAAGCTGAGGGAGACTGGAAATGATGGGTCCATATCCTGGTGCATTGTCATATAATTCAAACAATGGTGCAGCTACAAGCTTGTAATTTTTAGGGACTGCAAACAAGGCTAAAATAAAATAAAACAGTATTCATTTTCTGTAAATTCTTATACAATCACTGCTTCTACTTCATTCATAAATTCATCACTCACTGGTTTTACATTTGAGAAACTTTTGAGGAAAAAGGTAATTCTCATTAACACATTTTTTGGTTGTATCTTCTGGGCAAAGTTCATAGTTCATGTTGCTAACAAGTAAGAGCACCTTAGAAGTGCTGGCCCTGGGAACAAGGAGAAGAGCAGAGCCTCGGGTTTATAATTTATTAATTCCATTTTTAAGACATGGAATAATTATTTGTTAAAATGTACAACAGATCTAAATATGGTATTTAAAAAAATCAGTTCATCTATCATCTAAAATTTTCAGTTTGTTACAATGTATCAATAGAGTTTTTTCAAAATGCCACCAAATGGCATTTTATGCTCTAGTTAAATTTACTTTCCCCCCTATAGCATGACTGGCACACCTATAAGAAAAACTAGTGAATTCTGTACAAACATAGTATGTGCTTTTATTTTCAGAATAAATCCAAAATTTTAAGGAACGTGGAGAAAACACCAATAGAAGTATTCTTGAAATTACTCTACAAAAGTTTTTAGGTGGGTGCTTTCGAAAACAAACTAACTTACCTTTCTCTTGAAGTTGAACCAAAAATAACTTCTTATGTTCCTTAGGCTTTGTAATATGTGCAGGAATATACGGATACTAAAATAGCAAAAGAGAAGAATTTGTATTTGCCAAGACATCCCTTAATCAACTCCATACCTTTATCAACTTCTTCCATTTCATACCTTACGATCAAATATCAACCTTTAGAGACTAAGTTCTCATAATGCCAACACAATTTTACTTAACATGTATCCTGTGGTTTCAATTATTTCTTTATATGTTTATTTCCCAATACAATGTATACTGTTGGGAGAACTAGAACCCCTTCTAGTCTGGCCTTGACCAAAACCTAGTACCTAACAGATGTTCTAATAGACAAATGTTTAATAAACACAACGTAATAAGTAGAAAACCATTCAAGTCAATTAAATATGCAGTCGTAGGACTGACAGCTTGAGAAATTTACAACCCAATGAAGTCTGACATTAAGTACTGTTCTAATAAAAGTTGTTTAAAAAAAAAAAAATCACTAAGTTCAATTTTCTAGAATTCTGATGTGGACATATTTGCTATATTAAAAGTTTAAATATGGCCCGTGAGGTATTTGACAAGATGCTCCTCCCCCAATGATGCCACACACACGCTGGATGCACGCTTCAGGAACACCAGATGAGCAGTGGAAGGGGAGTCCTATCAGCTGGAGAGAATCAAGTTCCTTGTGAAAATGCAGAAAATATTTTGGAGAACTTAAGAGATTCTAAAGAAAATTAGAGAGGGGAGGCTACAACCTCAGAAAGAATTTTGACAGAGCAAAATTTAAAAGTCTGGGATACAGATCTCTCCTGCACCTCCCCATAATACATTCAGAAAAATCTACTTTGGCTTTGGGAGTTGTATTTGAGGGCAGGGCAATTGAAAAATGCTGAAAATAGATATAAGGGGAGAGTAGGATAAAACAGAGGCAGCCAAAAGAAGGTAATATCCCCCCCATTTAATGTAAGAACTTACACTGAGAAGCTAAAGGTCTTTCCCAAGATTACACAAGTAAGTAGTGACATCAGGATTCAACCTCATCTATTCAACCATCATCACACTACAAAAGCCTGTTACTTCCCACTAATAATACCCCTCACTGGATTATCTCAGTATTCCAGTCAGAATAATTACACAGCGCAGCCATCCCTAAAGTATGATGAATGAAGACAACCATCCCAGGCTTTGGAGGCGCCCTACATGATCATGAAAACCAGGCACTGGCAGTAACAAACAAAAAGGTAAGTAGTAGTTTGAATAGCACAGGCTATGGGAGACCTGTGGTTCACATAAAACAAAAGCTCCCACACCATGACCAAACCAAAGTGACTGACATTAATTACCCCAATTTTCTTCTACTTATGGCTACATGTTCCTTTTCTTTTAAGCCTTTCTTCTCCAGTCTTCCTCTTGGTGTTTATTTTAAGCCAAGGGCACTTTATACAAAAAGACAGGGAGACAGTGTCATGCTCTTTTCCCACTGACACCTAACCACTACCCCAAGTGTATTAAATAAACACGTAACACCTACACACAACACCTGCGTTACACCTCATGCTAGCAGAGCCAACCCTAGGGTTCAGTGAATTAAAGTAACTGTCCTAGCACTTCGGTAGGGGAGATGAGGGCATTTAGCAAGTAGCCTGGAAAACTTTTATTACTGAGCTTCCAGTTCGATCAAAGAATGTTCAAGAAACCATAAAAAGTTTAAAATAATTGTTTCATGTATCTTTGGACCAGAACTTCACTATTTCCAGATAGCGGATACTTTCTTAAGGCCAGGACAATCCTCAGGGAGTGAGTACTAGCACCAGCTTCCACAGCGCCTTATCTTCCTATCCTTCAGCTATACTAGAGAGTCAGAAGGAAGAGGACAGACATAATAATTTAATCTTTACTTGGTTGATATTTTGTATGATTCTTAACCTGGAACACCACATAATGCAAAGAAGGTATCCAAGTCATAGAGCCTTGTCTATAGGATTCAGGATCAGAGGCTCTCATCAGTTAAAGGTGAGAAAACTTGGACATCATTACCATCATCAATCATTACAATGGATTAAAACACAACAAATGTATTTAAATCCATGAGGTCATATGACACTTTAAAAGGTCAATGAAACACACTTTTTGTGCCCCTCATCACCCACCTCAGATCCCATCCCACTTCAGATTTCAGGGCAGCTGTGTTGGGAAGTGTTAGAAAGCTCCCAGCTTGCTGCCACTGTCTCAGTCCTGCTTTTCAGCCTCAAAGCATTTCCAAAGCCCCCAAAAATCAACCAATGTTCAGACTCAACATGAAAGTGCAAGGGAGTTAATTTAACCCCTATCCAATGGGGTATGAATCTCCAGTCTTCCATCCTTCTGATGGAACAATTTGGTACATTCCACATGGTTCCTCACAGTCCTCAGCAGGATCCAGTTGCCCACAGTTATAATAAAATCAATTATGTGCCCTTCTTTTTTTGACTATTGCTGTTTCTGGTTGCCCTCTCCCATCAGTCTATTGCTTTCTGGGATCCCTTCCCAAACAAAATGTCTGTACCCAAGTCTTTGTCTTATTCTTTCTCTTGAATAACATCTTTGGAGGATACTAATAAATTCATTCATTCTTATGAAAAGACGCATCTATTCTTTCCTATACAAACTATACCTCACGGTAACCAAATAGTTGATGAGAGAAGTTTTCCTTAATAAAACTATCACAACCATAATGTAACCCAAAAAACTATTATCAATGAGCCACTAACATTACAGAAAGAGACAACCAGGCATTAAAAAACTTCTGATGGAAGGGCACGATACCATCGGAGGCAGCCATCCTCCAAGATGACCCCCACGGTCTCCCGGTATCCACACCTTTGTGCAGTGCCCTCCTACAACGTACCATGTTGGCTTGTGCAACCAATAGCATACAGAAGTAAGTGATGGTATGACACTGTCAAGATTAGGTTATAATAGACCACAACTTCCTCCTTGAGCACTCTCTCTGTCACTATCTCTATATCCGATCTCAAGCTCTAGTGGAAGCCCGCTGCCTTACTGGGAGTTACACTGTGGAGACGCTCTCACGGTAACAGAGAGAGGCCTCGGGTCAACACCCAACAAGGAACTGAAGCCTTCAGTCCAACAGTCAGGAGGAGAGGCCCGCTGACAAACACATGTGTGAACCTGGGATTAGATCCTTCAGCCTGAGTCCAGCCTGGAGGGGATGCAATCCCACTGACAACCTGACCATAACTTCATGAGACCAGGAGCCAGAACTACACAGCTAAGCAGCTCCCAGATGCCTGAACCTGAGAAATGAAGATAACGAATGTTTGCTGTTTTAAGCTGCTAAGTTTGGTGATCATTTATTATGCAGCAATAAACAATATACTGCCTATGGTAAGTAAGCCTTGCACTCCCTCATTAGCCAAATCCAGCCTCTTGATCTAACTACCAGTTTATAGGACAGAAGCCAAAGAGCTACATGTTCAAGGACAACAGGCAGATGCAATCAGCAATGCAAACACAAAAGACTTTAAATAGCTTGCTTTCATTAACAAATAAATTGCAAGGAAAAAAAGAAATAGGAAACCAACCAGCCAAAAGAGATTTAAGAGACTATCCTAATTTAAACAAATTAGAAAACAAAATAAAAATAAAACTTGAAACTAGTCAAGGGATATACATATTTAATGAGCTCATGGAATAATTTATTAATGTGAGAATGTGTATTGTGGTCGTGTTTTTAAAAAGACCCTTGTGTTTTAGAAATACATACTGAAATATTTACATTCCAAATGATACCTAGGATTTGCTCCAAAATAATCCAAGGTAAGGGTAGGGGAAATGGGGTTGCAGGTGAAGTCTGACCATGAGTTGCTAACTGTTAACCTGTGGATGACAGGTAATGGGATTCATGTATTTTCACTATTCCTTCTACTTTTGTAGGTTTGAAATTTTCCTTTAAAAGAACAAATGCTTGGCTTTTTCATTTTTTATCTAAATTAAGGAGAGAGAAAAGAAAATTTCAAGTCAAATTCTACTACACTCTTTTCAAATGGCTAGAATTAAATTCGTTTTCTACTTACCCAAATGCCCAGCAAATATAAATGAGCACTGACCTGAGGAGGTTCAAAATTTGGTCTCCACCAGTTACCAATGCAGTCATCAATGACCCAGTCTTGCAGGACTCCATCTTGACGACCCAGTATCTGTTAAAAAGAAATAAGACACCCAATAAACAATCCATTTATATCCTTCTTTTGTGAAAATATAGATTTCCTCTTTATGACTTTTTATCTAATATTACCTGTGTCACTTGGCCCAAGACATACACTATGAGTGCCAAAATGACAATCTAGCATCAACATAACTCTACAGGACCAACAATCTGTTGTTACATCCTGACCACACATGGAAAACCAAAGGTGATGAATTACTTACATCAGCCAATGCCATACATACAATAGTGTTTCCAGAATCAAGCTGAGGCTTATGTAAATCACCCACCTACCTAAATTATAGAAAAAAGTGTTCCAAATTCACAATTCTCATTTTTATAAATCTGTGCAGCATTACATTAGACTTAAGTTATTTTAATCAAAATCACACTCCATACATTTTTATTGGTCGAACATGGTTCTACAAGGTTTACCATGAGAAGTTCCCTGTCCCACTTTCCCAATTTCCACTGGCTACAACTTTCAACTCTTAGCTGTTTTCCAATACTTGCCTCTATTTTTACAAGCATTCCCCTTGTTTTTAAATAAACTGTTTAAGTTTCAGAGGGTTGCTGGAGAGAAAGTAGGCAGGATGATGGGATAAATGGGTGATGGGTATTATTGTTGTAATGAGCAACTGATGGATCACTAACTTCTATTCCTGAAACTAATATTATACTACATATTAATCACAATTTAAATAAAAACTTGAAACAAACGAACAAAAAACTGCTCCAGATTTACTGAAAAAAAAATGCAAAGATGCTACAGACTTCCTATATATCCCATACCCGGTTTCCCCTATTATTAACATCTCATAATAGGACAGCACATTTGTTACAACTAAGGAACCAATACTGATACTTTATAATCAACTGGAAGCCCATACTTTATTGCGATATCCTTAGTTTCTAACTTAATGTCCTTTTCTAGTCCCAGAATCTCCTCTAAGCTACATTTAAATTATGCACAATTTTTCCCGTAGACTGTAACAGTTTCTCAAAGTTTCCTTGTTTTTGATGATCTTCACAGTTTTAAGGAACACTGATCAGATATTTTGCAAAATGCTCAATTAGACTGGGATTATAGATTTTGGGAAGTTTGGAGAGGAAGACCACAGAGCTAAAGTACCATTCTCATCACATCACATCAGGGCACGTTCTATCGGCAGGACTTTTCACTGATGTTAATCTTGATCACCCGACTGAGGTAGTGTTTATCAGGATTCTCCACTACAGTTACACTTTCAATGCATTCTTTTTGGCATTTTTTATTACCTTATTATGTTTTTATAAACCTAAAGAAAAAAAACCATTAACACCCTCTACTGTGGGTGAGAATTTGGATCTCAAAAATTACATCCTCCATTCATACTTTCTCCTCCACCATTTGATTAAGTTTATATTCGGTACTTAAATTACTGTAACTAGGTGAATCAGACATACCAGAGTGTTCAGTAAGCCGTAATTACATTTTGTTACTACGCAACTAACCTTTTCTTTCAGAGTTAATAACTATCTCATATATCCGTATCATTCACTATCACTACTTCATCTCCACATTCTCCCAAGAATTTAAATTTTTTCTCAAAACATCAAATATTCTATCACTTTCATTTTTTGCTAAGACACTTTTGTTTTGTTTTGGAGAGAGAGCACACACACACAACTGGGGGAGACGGAGAGAGGGAGAGAGGGAGAGAGGGAGAGAGGAAGAGGAGAGAGAATCCCAAGCAGGCTCCACATCTAGCTTGGAGCCCAATGCAGGGCTCAATCCCATGACCCCAGGGTCATGTCCTGAGCCAAAATCGAAAGTCCGACGTCACTCAACCAACTGATCCACCCTGGCGCCCCACTGACAGACTTTCTATATCCTCCACCACTCTGTAGATGCTCTCAGCCCTGCCTCACAGTTGGAGGCCTAGGACTTCCCTTTTCCTCTTTCCTGTGTTGTTAGATCCTCTCTATATTCTGAATACTGTATCTTCTTAGTTTTTTCTTTCATTTTGGTGGTGAACACCACCTCCCGGGAGCTTCCTGGGAAAAGGTACAAGAGATATATTTCTGGAAACTGTAGGTCTAGAAATAAATTTTTTACCTGCACATTTGATTTATGGTTTGATTAGACAGAAAATTCCATGACAGAAATCATGTTCTCTCAGAATTACAAAGGCATGTTCCCAGACCTTTTAACTTCGGTGTTATTTCTAGGAAGACAATACCATTTCTAATTTTGATGCTTTGGATTTAATTCCTGTCTCTCCTCCCCTGCCCAACTTTGGAAGTTTTTAGGATCTTCTCTTTATCCTTACGTACTTAAAATTTCAGGAGCGCCTGGGTGGCTCAGTTGGTTGAGCATCTGACTCGATTTTGGCTCAGGTCATGATCCTGGGGTCATGGGATCGAGACCTGTGTTGCGCTCTGCACTGAGCATGGAACCTGCTTAAGATTATCTCTCTCTTCCCTCCCCCACCATCCCTCTATTCTGCCCACATGCTCTCTCTCTAAAATAAAAAAAATAAAATTTCATGATGATATGCCTTTGCATGTATCTTTTAACATTCATTATAGAGGGAAGGCCAATAGGTCTTTTTTAATCTGAAAACTCATGTTATTTGAGTTTGGGAAATTTTCTTGAGTTATTGTTTTGCTATTCCTCCTTTGTTCTATTTATCTATAATCTATTCTGGTCCTTCTAGAATGACCCACTAATTTTGTCTTTTCTTACCTTTGTTTTACCTTTTCATTCTACTTTCTAGATTTTGCCAATTCAATCTTTTAACCCTCTACTGAATTTTTTGTTTCTGCTAACATTTTAATATCATGGGTTCTTTCTTGTTGGCTGAATAGTCTTTTTTATGGGACAGTGTTCCACACATGAGCTATCTCCTTTCATCACACCAAAAATACGAGTCATAATTTTGTTGCTGAGTTTTCTGTTTCTGTTGACTTTCATTTGCTTCTTTTACTCTCTTTCTTCTTAAGACACTTTCTCCAAAAGCCTGGCTCACAATTAGGAGTAAAGCAATAAGATGCTTAACTATCACCTCTCTGTGATAGGATCACACTGTTCTTTGGGAAGATTCTCAAATACTATCATCTGGAGGGTTGTTTGTTTGTTTGTTTTGGACTGGCCACTTTCTCCAGAAACAAAACCTCCAACCTTCAGCCCAGAGTACGTATGTAAGCCTAGTTGTCACCATTTTATGAGTCTAGTAGAAGTCTAAAAGTCTCACTACTGAGGATGTAAACTCTCACTTATTCTCATCTCCTCTACTTTTTCAATGCTTAGTGTTCTCTGAGTGAATAGCTACTGACAATCAATCACCAGCTAGTCTTTGTCTAACTGTACAGAGTAGGCAAGATGACCTAGATATAGAAATATGTCCTATACAAACTGTCAATCAACCCAGTTTTCAGTCCATGCATGCCCCCACTTTCACGGGCACCTGGCACTTCCAATCCTTCAACCTTTTGCTCTGTAGTGCTAGGTCCTGGACTACCTTCCTGTTGAGAGTTTCTGCTAAGACAGATGTGACTTGCCCATCTGCTTTCTAGCTCCTAAAATTTCTTTTTCGCTTTTGTCTCATCTTACACTCCTTCAATCCTACTGACTTTATATCTTAAATAAAAAAACAAAAACTCTTTACTTCCTTTTTGGTGGAGTTTTGAGAAGGAGCTGAGCTAAGCAACTAGGTCCAATCAACCACATATGAATGGAAGTCTAAGCACAGCACAATATTTAAAAGTTACAATGCACCAGAAAAAATACTGGAAAGATAAACCAGTAGGTCAAAGTGGTAGAATTACAGGTGATTTTAGCTTTGTTTCTCCTTCTGCTTTTCTGTATCTGCCAAGGTTTTGGCACAAAACGTATATTAGTTTTGCAATTAAAGAGGGAAGGATTGCATGCTAAAAAGTGAAAACAACCTGCAATCTCAAAATCTCGAGCATCTATATACATTTGGCCCCTAGTCTTTAGAGGCAGACATTAGAGTGCTTTTTTTTTTTTTAATTTTTTTTTCAACGTTTTTTATTTATTTTTGGGACAGAGAGAGACAGAGCATGAACGGGGGAGGGGCAGAGAGAGAGGGAGACACAGAATCAGAAACAGGCTCCAGGCTCTGAGCCATCAGCCCAGAGCCTGACGCGGGGCTCGAACTCACGGACCGCGAGATCGTGACCTGGCTGAAGTCGGACACTTAACCGACGGCGCCACCCAGGTGCCCCCATTAGAGTGCTTTTAAAAGGTGGCACCATTTGAGTAAAGGTTAAAAGATGAAAGTGCAAAAACGAAAATAGGTATTTAGCAGTAATCATTCTCTTGTCAAAACCCTATAGCAGTCTACACTGGAATAATACTACATTCAAATCTCCAGCCACGACATACTAGCTGTAAACGTCAAGCAAGTTACTTGAACCTCTGGGCCCAGTATCCTAATGGGTAAAATGGGATTAATTATAGTACTTCCTCCAAGGGCTGTTGTGATGGTTGAAGGAGTTATTGCATGTAAAGCACTCAGAACAGTGCCTAGCACAATAAGTACTCAATAAATGTTGGCTTTTATTAACCATTATTGTTAGAACAACATTACAACAACAAAAAAAGTTAAGATAAAGCACAAGATCAACTTGCAGAAATTAAACATTGTAGTAACACTGTTGTTTATGTTTTATTTATTGAAAACTATTCAAAATAAACTTATCCTTTCCACAAGAGATAAAAAGCCTAATTATCCATTAAGTTGGTGGTATTCAGGGCAAGAATCAAACTGCAAAAGTGGTTAAATGGAAAAATACCTCTGTCATTAAGCGTTTTAGTCCTTCAACTTCATCTTCTCCAGGGTTAAGTTCACCACCAGGTCTGTATAAAAGAATTTCAGCTTTCAACTTAATACAATTTTAGGGTAACAGGAAGAAAAAAAATAATGCTTAATTTCTATCATGTAACTGAATAACATATATTTCAATGTTGCCTAAGGCAATCAAAGCAAACAAATGTAAAGGGAGGGGAAAGAATGTGCTAGAAAGTTGAATTCATTGTATTAAGTCACCAGACTAACAGTACACAAACCCTAGTTTTAAACAAACAAAACATGTAACATAACAAATATAACTGCTGGCCATGAGTCCATCCCAATCTCTTCTCTCTGGAAGCTATCTGGTGAAAATGGATTCTAGAAACGCCCAGAGAGGCAGTGGACCACATTCTTTAGGTCTGAAAAATGGGACATTCGCCCAGAGAGGCAGTGGACCACATTCTTTAGGTCTGAAAAATGGGACATTTTTCAAGAATTCCTATCTAAGGATTTGACCTTTTTGGTATAATCTGGTCAAATAGTTGTGGACTAAATGTATAATACTGAGAGATTTATAAGTTTAAATGATAAAACTAAATAGTTATCTATAAATATGTAAGTCATTTTAAGAAAAATAAACACTATTCATCCTAAGAAAGAAATAATATCAATTGTTCTTAGTAATGCTACAATGATACCTAGAAATTGAATTTGGACTTATTTGCTGTACAGAGCTTCTATCAGGCTCAATTATTAGCAATATACAGACACATGCAGATTTCTAATTAGGCAATAAATGAGCACTACCCTGGAGGAAAATGACTTATGAACTCCTCTTTCTGAAGACTTCATTAACAGTAGTGTTTGCGGAAATAAATGACTAAGGTCTAAAACTGTATTCCAAAGCTGCATAAAACAGCAATCCTAAAAGTTGTCTTGCTGTTAATTTCCAGTGACACTTACAATTTGAAGAAAGTTGTGCCCAGCTGCAGCAGTAACACATGTGGTAGCCGGTGTTCATGGACAATCAGAACCCCTTCTACGGTCCTTCTCATTCCAATTTTATCAAATTCCTCCCTCATGCGCTGAAATCTGGCTGCAACAGAGCTGTCCTTCTCATAGAGGGGCTCTTTTGTACCAAAAGTATAATTGGTAAGAGGGTACCTGTGATCCAAAGACAAACATCTCACGTGACAACTGAAGACAATAATTTACCATGACAGATTCCAACCACGGATAAAGAAACTATGGTATAAAGGTGTATATGTTGTACTCAGAGACACAGGATTTGTCCAAAGTTACACAGCTAGTTAATGTGACAGCAAAGATTAGAATCCAGCTCTCTGGACTATAAAGTCAGAGCTTCCATTAGATCAAGCTGCTACCCACACTTGAACTTTCAACTATAGACAACACCATCCTTAAGGCCCTCAAATGCTTAGAGAAGTGGCCACCTGGATGTCTGGTACTCCCCTGGATTTTTATCACGGCTGCCATACTAATATCGACAACCTAGCTAATGCTTCCTAGAGCTCCTCTACCAATCTAATCAGAAATTCTATTAACTATAGGTGTTAAAGACTAATACTTATTTTTCTACAAGATGAGCCACTACTTTCCATCATCTCTTCAGTTAGCAAAGCAGGGACTTCTCCATTGTACACCAAGCATTATGCCCAGTGCCTGATACAAAGTAGGCATTTATGCAATATTTCCTAAAATAAAGTATATTGTGGGGAAGAGGACTCGTTTTCAAGTTAGATTATAATGCACCCTGGTGAAATGAGTTCACATCAGTGATTTTTTTTCTGAATACTGTATTTATACAGGAGAGGAAATGTTCTGTAAATTCATCAACCCACAACTTTTAAAAAATTTTTTAATGTTTATTTATGTTTGAGAGAGAGAGAGAGAGCACAAGCAGAGGAGGATCAAAGAAAGAGGAAGACACAGAAAACTGAAGCAAGTTCCAGGTTCTGAGCTGTCGGCACAGAGTCTGACACAGGGCTTGAACTCAAGAGCCCTGAGACCATGACTTGGGCCACAAAGTTGGACACTTAAACTGAATGAGCCACCCAGGCATCCCCATCAACCCATAACTTTCATGGGGCAAAAATAAAAACATTTCACCAAGTTAATTCTACGTAGTCATTTGATGCAAATTGGTCCAGGAATAAAGTTAAGAGAAAACCGTGCGCCCTAGCTCTAATTGCCAAAGTAATCCAGAAGCTGTGCTTTCACATGAAAAGAAAAAAAATTACCTTTTCCACTTCATGGAAATCTTATGAAGATGTTTTGAAGAAGAGGTCTGAAATTAAACTGCTATTATGCTAATGTACTGGCTAGAGATATTAGCTTGTACATACACCACTATCTACCTACAGATTTAATAAACCTAACATTTCTATTATCTAACTTTCCAAGCCAGCACCTGTTTTGTCAAATAAAGCAATAACAACCACCATCTTTTCCATTTCAAATCACTGTTGAAGGGAACAAGTTCATTTATTTGAATGTAAAATAGAGAAACACTTAAAGTTTCTCATGGAAACACCAGTATCAGTAAATTCTTGTACCTTATAAATACTGACCAGTATAAACTGGCTACTTTCCTCCATTAGGGTCAGCACCACGGTGGGTCACAAACTCTAAGATATTATTTAAAGCAAAAAAAAAAAAAAAAAAAAAGAAAGAAAGAAAGAAAGAAAAGAAAAAGGATATTCTGACAATTTCTTGATCAAGACAGAGCCCAAACGCCAATTACCCGCCACTGCAAGAGGACTTTTGTGAGTGACATCGACACGCAAGGGCTTGAAGGGCTTAAACAGAAAAGTGTTGAAAATAAAAACGCAGGCCACAGTGGATTCTCTGGGGCTGCAGGCTGGTCCCCTCCACGGTCTGAATGAAAGCCCAACCCTAACAGAATCCACCCTAAGCTGGGGCCTACGCGGTGGTTGACTCCGGTCGCTGCGGCAGTCAATGCCGCAGGTGAATGCATAGGGTAAGCCAGCTAGTTCTGAACACAGGAATAAAATGTGCTGCATTCAAGAGCCCAAATGCAACTAAGCAGTTAAGAGAAAAAACCTAAACCTAAGCTTCATACCGAGATCTCGAAAGCTTACCGCTACAGAAAAGTGAAAACTGCAAAAACGATACATTACACCATTCATACCAGATAAAAAAACACAAAAACAATACCACAAACGAGGTGAAAACAGAAACATTGGACAGGAAAAATAAACACACCTTTTCCAGTAGGTTACCTCTGGAGACGTGGGGAGGGGGTGAGTTCAAAACAAACTTGGGATTTTCCTAGAATGACTGAATGGAGGGGCAGGGGAGCAAGCCTTCTCTCCAGAAAAGGAAAACCTCCTCCCAAGTAGGACTCTAACCCCGTGGCGCCCGAGGACCAGGAAAGGGCCCCGAGGGATCTTCAAAAGCGCGCGTCCGCGAGCGGGACTGGAGATGGTGGGGAGGCGTGGAGCCCGCCGAGGGCCAGGGACGCGTCAGAAGACCTGGAGTCTTTAGGAGCGCTAAAGAGGAAGGGAGTGCCCGCGAAGGCAGCGCGCTAAGGCCAGGCCGCACTTACAGATTGATGGTTCGCTCCAGGGTGAGGGGCTTCGTCTGCTGGATGTACTTGTTGCCGAACTGGTTGACCCCTCGGGGCCAGCCGGTTTGTGAGCGATTGGGCGGCACCACGGACATGCTGACTAGCTCGAATGCTGGCGGCGAGAGGAAATGGGGCAGGCAGGGAGACTTTCCCTGTGCCGGGAGCGGTTATTCGCGTTCTCCTCAGCAGACGCCACCCGCCATTAACATGAGAGCGCAAGAGGAGGTAAAGGCACGCCGGAAGTGCATCCGGAGCGTCTGGCGGCAGGAAGTGGAGAGGCGGTGGCTGGCCTAGCCCAGCACCACTGGGCCAATCGCTGATGAGATATCTGCAATATCTGGAGTTTCCATTGGTAAATCAGGAATGGGCTCCTCCTCCTCTTACTTTCGCACTTCCTATTGGGAGGTGCTGGGAAACACGGGATAGGGGGCATTCTGGGAATTGCAGTCCGCCCAGGAAAGTATAGCTGCTTAATCAGTGTGGCGTGGGTCTGTAGCTTAAGAGAAGATGAATGGGAAACGGCCAGCTGAGCCGGGCCCCGGCCGTGCGGGGAAAAAGGGAAAGAAGGAGGTGATAGCGGAGTTTTCGGATGCTGTCACGGAAGAAACCTTGAAAAAGCAGGTGTCTGAGGCCTGGAGCCGCAGGACGCCGTTCCGTCACGGTAACCGAGTGCTGTGAAGGGGGAGCTGCCGCGCGGGGTCTGGGGGCCTCTGAAAGTCCTGCCACTCGAGCCGAGCCCTGGGCAGCGGGGCCACAAGGGAAGAGTCTCTTGGAGACAGTATGACTTTGGCCACCTCTGACTCTCCTGCTATCCTCTATCATCCCAAGCTCGGTTCGGATTTAGAAATCTGAGAAGAGGAAGAAACGTAGGCCCGAGAGTTTTGGGAAGCAGAGGGCATGCAAGTTCGTAGTTCCTCCGAGGGCAATGATCGCTCATCCCAAAATAGCGTAGCCAGAGCATTTGTTGTGAGCTGCCAGATAGTTGGCACCTGCGCTTAATCGTTTTCACACGCCTATAGGTCGACTGCGTGACTTATGAAAGCAAACAAGTGTTGAGCAAGGGGAGGAATCCACCTTGAACGATTCCAGCCTCAGCCTCAGATACCACCTTAGGGGATAAGAATTCTGCTTAATGCATCATGCTTTCCCTTCTAGAGATTGCCATGATTTTGCTTTCAGTTGTTAAGTACTTTAAAGAGGTGAGTCCTGGGTGTCTGGATGCACATAGAAAGTGATAGCTCTATACACGCAGGGACTTGTCAATATCCTAGGCTGCAGGATGGAAATAGGAATAGTGTCTACCACAGCTTGCTGAAGAGATGAAGTGAAGTCGTGCGTCTACAGCATCACTGTGTTTGGCACGTGGTCGGTCGTGGTGGTGGTGACTATTATTAGAAGCAGTGGGTAAAATGTTGAGCTAGAAATCAAGGCATCGGAAAGTTATGCTTGAACTGATTAAAAAAAAAAAAAAGAATGTTGTAACTTCCTCCAACAGTAACTTGAGGAAAGAAAAAGTAGGGTCAATGAAAAATCACCAGCCGCAATTGTTATTGTCACTTTTTAAAAATGTATATATTTTGAGAGAGCAAGCACAAGTGGGGGGGGGGAGAGAGAGAGAGAGAGAGAGAGAGAGAGAGAGTGAGTGAGTCCCAAGCAGGCTCAGCACTGTCCAGCGCAGAGCTGGACTTGGGGTGGGATCCCACCAACTGTGGAGCTGAGCTGCTATTCTCGTTTTTTTTTTTTTAATTTGCTACTCTCATTTTAAGTGTGGGGGAAATCAGTAAAGAACCAAATATATTCAGTTCAATAGCTAATCTTTGAACTAAAACAGAAACGAAAACAAAAAAGCGGGTAGCCTGGGTGGCTCAGTGGGTTAAGCGTCAGATGTCGGCTCAGGTCATGATCTCGCAGTTTATGAGTTTGAGCCCCGCTTTGGGGTTGCTGCTGTAAGCACAGAGCCCTCTTTGGATTCTCTGTCCCCCTCTCTTTCTGCCTCTCCACTGCTCACTCTCTCTCAAAAATAAGTAAACATTTTTTTAAAACTCAGAAAGGAGTACGAACCTTAGTGATATCACCTGTACTCCTTTTAAGAATTAGTATTTTAAGAACAATATTTTTTAAAAGTAGCATTGAATGCGTAAAGAAAAAAGAGAGAGTTTATAATTCTTCCTCCAAATCTTAGACTTTACTTACTTGATTTCTGAGAATTCACAACCATTCCCTTTTGTATTCTCTCGCTATACCACTTGGGGGTCAAAAATATAAAAGGAGAAAAAGCCACAAGTAATGTTTTCCTTCCAACAGAGGCCATTGTCATGGACATGGAACCCTTTCTTCACTGCGTGATCCCAGACTTCATCCAAAGCCAAAACTTTTTGGAAGGGCTTCAGAAGGAACTTTTGAACTTGGACTTCCATGAAAAGTATAACGATTTATATAAGTTCCAGCAGGTATTTATGTCCCTTTCACTCTTCCACTTCAGAAATTAATTGACCACAAAGCCATTCATTACCTTTGGACTTGAAGTTTTAGATTGGGTTTGCCTTGGAGGGTCCTTGCCTTGACATTGTAAGAAACATTCATTGATTTCACATAAGCTTACTGAGTGTTAACAATGTATTAGGTGCTATAATTATTGCGTGGGACTCTCTGACAGTCTCTGCCCCGTAAGACTTCAAAATCTAAAATAGGAGAAGTGATAACGATGGCAACAGATAGTCAAGAAATACAGTAAGCCAGTAAGTTAAGTACATTCTAAACAAAGGGGATCAAGTACATTTTGGGGATTGATATGCTAAAGAGAACTGTGTGTTGGAAAATAATAACCATTTAAATTTTTGAGTTCATGTCTGTATTTTAGGTGGCATGATGTATTGCAGCATGTTGCTCGCTGCAGAATGTCCAAGGAGAGTTAGGTCTATTCCTTTTTTTGGTGGACGGTTTAATTTGGCAGGAAAGACCATGTCAAAATCATGGCTGGATTTTCTATTCTTAGAAGACAGGGCCTAGTCTAGGTATGGAAATCTAGATCATTGGTTTCCCCAGTTTTGGGGGGAATATCTTTTTAGTACATGGTGTACATCACTCTTAGAAATCCTTTATAAAACTTCATGGACGTCAACCCTCAAGAATCACAGGATAAAATGAAAAAGATGAAGACCTATTTTGTTTTCTTTGCATTTACCCTTTGATTCCTCTTTATCTGGGATAAGAGAGTAAATAACAGGATTTCTCTCTCTTTTATTCTTTTGCACTAGAGCTGATTGTGTCCCCCAGTATGTCTATCTTTGGGCCTTACACATATGATTGAATTAACCACATGATGAAATACACAATATAACTCTTAATAATTCAGGAAATCCAGTTAATATTAAGCTTTTATCCTTAGTAAAGTTACATAGGTTAATTAAAACCACAATGATCTTCCTTTGTAATTATTATCAACTTCAATCACAATAAATCTCTGTTAGATTTAGGGCCATATGCATCTCTGATTACTAAAATTGAGAAATAAAGCTGGTTGTTGCTTAATGCAGTTTGGTGGATGAAAATACTTCTAACTGTAAAGTCAGTGAGTGGGAAAATAATAAAAAGGTCCCTGGGTAATGAGGAGGGGAATAAAAGATAACTTTAGATCACATGGGTGTTTGATGGAACTCTACTGGGCTGTGAATAATATTTACTATGCTCACTTTGGGACTGAACTTCTTCATCCTAAGACAGTAAATATAAAACCTGCTTTCAGTCTTCTGTCCCTTCAGACTTTGTATCCCCTTTGCTTGTGCTATGAATTGCCTTAATTGAGTCTATGATACCTTCCAGCCTTCCTAACAGTATGTCATTAAGAGTTGCCTGATATTCTGTATATTTCAGAACAGACATTATTGAGTGCATGCTTTATGCCATGCTAAGTACTTTATTAATTCATTAAATCCTCAGTCCTATGAAGGAGGTACATTACTATTCCTCTTTTACAGATGAGGGGACTCCATCAGTTTTCCTTCTCTTCCGGATTGTTCCCTTTGACATATAAAAGAAAGATGTTAAGAAAAAAGTGCTCTTGACCTGACTTTGCCCTTCAACCACCACCCTATTCCTCTGCTCCTCTTTTTTTTTTTTTTTTTAAATTTTTTAGAGAGAATCTCAAACAGGCTCCATGCTCAGTGCAGAGGCCAGCATGGGGCTCGATCCCGTGACGCTGGGATCATGACCTGAGCCTAAATCAAGAGTTGGACGAGTGAGCCACACAGGCGCCCCTCTCTGCTCCTCTTGACAGTAGAGTCCCTTATAAGGTGTCTGTACTTTTCTTAAATATGTCTTCTCCCATTCTCTGTTAAGCCCACTTTTCTTCAGCCTTTCACCTACAACTCCACTGCAGCTGCACTTGTCAAGCTCACTCTCGACTTCTTCTACGTTAGTAAGTCCAGTCAGTCATCAGTTTTGAGGCCTCATTTCACTCCACCTCCCAGCAGCACTGGAGCTACTGTGTTACTCCTTTCTCCTGGAGACATTTTCACTTTACTGTCCGGATGCCTTGGGGCTTCCTGCTACCTCCCTGGCAAGTCCTTGGTTTCTTTTGGTAGGCTTTCCTTTTGTACCTGAATTCTCAATGATGGAGTACTTTAGGGCTTTGCCCTTGGGCCATTTCCAGGGAGACCCTCGCTTTGCCTCTACTCTTGGATATCTGTTCAGTGTCTCACACCTAAGTCCAAAACTAAACGCCTGATCTTCTCCCCCTAAATCTGTTCCACCTGCAATTTTACCCGTCCCAGTTAATGGCAACTCGATCTTTCCAAGGGACCAGGCTTAAAAACCTTAAGGTCCTCTCTCCCCTCATACCCAGTTTGTCAGGAAATTCTGCAGTCTCTATCTTAAAGCCTATCCAGAAAAACCCACTTCTTTCCATTCCAGTGCCAATAGCCAACACCTGGCCCAAGCCATCTTTGTCTCTCATCAGGATTATTCTATCAGTCTATTAACCAGTCTCCCTGCTTTTACCCTTGCCCAGCTCCACAGTCATAGCCGTTGTGTTATTTTAAAACAACAGTGGACCCAAAAGAATTGAAGACACGTTCACATAAAACTAGTACACAAATGATCATAGCAGCATTATTCGGAATATCCAAAAAGTGGAATCAACCCAAATGTCCATCACCTGACAAATGGACAATGAGTGTGGTCTGTCCACACAATGGAATATTATTCAGCCAGAAAAAGGTATGACGTAGTAATGCTGCTGTAACATGGAGGAGAGGAGGAGACTTGGAAATGTGCTGAGAGAAGCCAGCCACGCAAGGCCACAGACTGTAGGATTCCGTCCATATGGAATGTCCGGAATAGGCAAATCTATGTAGAGAGGCAGAATATAGATTAGCAGTGGCCAGGAACTTGGGGGAGAAGGGTATGTGCAGTGACCACCTGATGGGTACGGGGTTTCTTTTTGAGGTGATAATAAATGTTCTGGAACCAACAGTGGTGGTTGCACAACATGGTGAATAAACTAAAATCCACCGTATTACACACTTCCAGATGGTTAAGATGGTAAATTTTATGTTACATGAATTTTATCCCAATTTTTAGCAATTTAAGTGGGATCCCAATACTCCCTTGCTCAAAAATTCCCATGGTTCCTCATTTCTTTGTCAGAAAGCCAAAGTGCTTAGAACAGCTCTAAGGTGACCCCTTACCTCCGTGGCCTCATCTCCTACCACTCTCCCCCGTACTCTCTCTGCTCCAGCCACATAGTCTCCTTGGATTTCTTGACTAGGAAATGCTTCACACTGAGGACCTTGAATCCTCTGTGCCTAGGTATTCCCTTGGACTGTTTCCCAACCTCCTTCAAGGCTATGCATCCCTCAGCGAGGTCTAGCCTGGCCACCGTGTTTGTACTTGGAAACCCTTCCCCATCTTGAGCATGCCTACTCCCTCATACCCTGCTGGTTTTCCCCGCGCATTTGTCCCCTTCTTTCATACTGACCACTGTATTTGTATGTTTATTGTCTGTCTCCCTCAAAAATAACATAAGCTCCACTGTCACAAGTGTTTAAGTATTTGTTGAATAAGTCACAGGGGGGTTAAGGAAGTCGCCCGAGTCGCAGAGCCGCCACGTGGAGAGACCATGCATCAAACCCAGGCAGTCTGGCTTCAGGGCTGGGCTGTTACCCACAATGCTATGCCACCAGGGCACTCACTGAACTGCTTTCCTCTGTGTGTCTTATATATGAAGGAAATCTTTTTTTTTTCCTCTTTTTTATGATCAAGTCTGATGATTTGAAGAAGAGAAGAGAGCCTCACATCTGTGCTTTAAGGTAAACAACTGGTGCTATTTGTCAGGTGCGGGAAGTATTATATAATAACACTTTTGTAGAGGAGGAAACAGACTGAGAGATGAAGTAAGTTCTTCAAGGCTTCCTAGATGAAAACTGAGGGAGCTCAGATACAAGCTCAAATCAGTCTGATTCCAGGGCCCAGTTTCTCAGTGATAAAATGTTCAACCTTGTTAGTAATCAAGGAGACACTGCAGGAAGCATTTTTCACCTATTAAGTTGGCAAATATTCAAAACCCCAGTGTTGACAGTCGTTTAGACCCCTTTATGCACTGCTGCCGACTTTCTTAGATGATGGTTTTGAAAGATGTATCAAAACCCTAAAAATTATGCTTATTATTTTGTAGTGTAAGTCCACTTGTGAGAACTTATCCCAAGAAAATAATTAAGGATGAGCTCAAAAATTCCATAGAAGATTATGTGTTGTAATGTTGTTTAAAATAATGAAAAACTGGGGCGCCTGGGTGGCTCAGTCGGTTAGGCGTCCGACTTCAGCTCAGGTCACGATCTCGCGGTCCGTGAGTTCGAGCCCCGCATCGGGCTCTGGGCTGATGGCTCAGAGCCTGGAGCCTGCTTCCGATTCTGTGTCTCCCTCTCTCTCTGCCCCTCCCCCGTTCGTGCTCTGTCTCTCTCTGTCTCAAAAAAAAAAAAAAAAAAAAAAAAAAGGTTAAAAAAAAAATTTTTAAGTGCATGTTTAATAAATAAATAAATAAAATAATGAAAAACTGTATACAAAATAAATGGCCACGCACTGAGATTTACATAGTTAATGGCACAAATGTAAAGTGGAAAACTCTACAGCTGTTGGCTATGACATATGTGAATTTTAACATGCGAGTATGATAAAGTTAAACCCTATTTCACCAATTCTAAGATACATTTTCTTTTTTCCCATTTTAGCACTGCTGAGATCCAGTGTCTCACAAATTACAATGATGTCCTAGTTTAATTGGCAACATTTTTTTAAGTGAAATGTAAAATAATACTACTTCTTACAGACAAAGGCATATTAGAGTCAATGAAATACACTTGTCAAAAGAAAAGATGTTAAAACAATACACACAGTGTGAATGATCTTAAGAAAGTTATATATTTGGCTGTGTGTATACCAACGGAACGGCAGAAGAATGGGACGTTTAAATCTGGCTAGTAGGATTTCAGATTTTTTTTAACAGTTTTTTTTTTTACTTCTGGAGTGTTTTTTTCCCCAAGTTTTGCTACAATAAACACATGTTACTTTGGGGGGGGGGGTGTTGTTTTGTTTTTTAAGTTTATTTGAGAGAGAGTGCATGTGCACACTATTTGGGGAGGGGCAGAGAGAGAGGGAAAGAGAATCCCACGTAGGCTCCATGCTGTCAGCAGTGAGGTGGGGGGAGAGCCCAACATGGAGCTCGAACCATGAGATTATGACCTGAGCCAAAATAAAGAGTCAAGGACACTTAACAAGCGCCCCTTAGCACGTGTTACTTTGTAATAACTTTTTCATCTATACAGAATTTCTATATATGATGGCAGTCTGCACAGATTGTTATTTCTTCCAAATCCTGAACTATTGCTTATGTATTAATTGTAACTCATAACATTTCATATTTATTTAGACCTTTCATTGTTCCAAAGAGAGGTGATCGCGCTTTAAGGCATTATTATCTCATTAGCTCACAGCATGCCTCTGGTAAGCATTTCCTATGGGACCGAGGTTCCATTCTATACACACAAGGTAACAGCTGGATGGTGTGTGAGAGACAGCAGTCCTTGGTCTTTATAGAAAGGTGACCTTTATCTTTCCCGGTTGGATTCTGCAATTTCTCTCTTAAATACAATTAACAAGTGAGAATAATGACAGAAAATAACCCTGTCCTCGTGACACCCTCACAGAGTGACTAGAGGAAGGGCTTTTTATGGAATAAACTTGAGGAAGCCAATGTTACCAGTAAAAGAAGGATTTAAGGCTTTGGTAATAGTTGTTTAAAGCATCAAGACTTTGCAGAAATGTTTGCCACCCACATCTCAAGCCTGGTTCAGCACTTTGCTCTGCTGGCTCATTCCATGTAATTTGCAACTGTTTTTAAAGTTATGTGGCACTTCTGGGTGAACTAACGTAGCACAGTAGTTTACAGAAATTTTTTGGTTTGGTAATGTATAGTGCAGAAGAGGTACTCAGTATTAAAATCTCAGATCAGCCTGAAGACTTGATATTTAGGAATAGCACAATTGCATTTGGTGGGAATTTCAATTGTGTACATCTGGACTTAGAGGATCCCCAAAATATTGTCTGTGTGTGCAAAATGTGAACTAATGTAAATCCTTTCAAAATGATATAAATTCATCGAGATTAACAGAATTTCAAAGTTGATCAGCTGAATGAGTTATAAATTGTATTAAAGAGATTTCTGTACAAAGAACCACATTAGGTGGTAAAAGGAAATGGTCAGCATCTTTTAGTGGTATCCTGCTAGCATCAGAACCTTTTTGAAAGGGACACCTGGGTGGCTTGGTTGGTTAAGCATCTGACTGTGGCTCAGGTCATGATCTCACAGCTCGGGAGTTCGAGCCCTGCGTCAGGCTCTGCTGACAACTCAGAGCCTAGAGCCTGCTTCAGATTCTGTGTCTCTGTATCTCTGCCCCTCTCCCATTCTCTCTTTCTCTCTCTGTCTCTCAAAAGTAAACATTAAAAAATAAATTAAAAAAAAAGAACTTCTATGAAAGATTTTCCTGAGTGCCACATAGTTAGCATAATATAGACTGTTATTGCAACTTAAAGTTTTTAATCTACAACAGTGTCACCTAAGTGGTCATTAAACAGTGGAGTCAGTTTTAGTGCTGAAGAACATATCTAAAAATCAGTAACCTCGGAATGGAACATCAGTGCAATAAATTATGACAGACACCAAATCACTGCCATGATAGGGCATGCCATAAATTTAAGAGGAAGAAAGTAAAATGAAACAGAGAAAAAAAGATTACAGTAGATAGATTAGTATTTATTTCTCTTTATTTCAGTTCCAAGTCCTAAACTGTGCAAGTTTAAAGTAAAGAATAAACCGCAGCCTCCAGGAAAAAGTAGTTGTGGCCTAGATCCAAATGGAGGCCTCACTGCAGCCTAACAAGTGATCTTTGTTTACATTTCTAGGAAAGTTCTGTTTGAAGATTTCCGGACTTGGCTTGCTGACATTTCCAAGATTGACCTGGAATCAACTATTGACATGTCCTGTGCTAAATATGAATTCTCTGGTAAGAAAGATAAAGCCCTTGACATCTGGAAGTCTTAAAGGCTTTAACTAACAGTGGCAAGAAGATAGCACCAGTGTGCCCGAATCCTGGGCTGCGTGTCCCCGCGTAGCATTAGAATCTGCTCAGTAAGGAACACTTGACCGGCTCATATACCGAAACGCCCACCTTCCTGGAAGGTATAATAAGGCAGGGGTTGTCTTTGGTGGAAATATGAAAACTGTTGACCATATTTTCCGGAAAATGCTGACATTGCACATGCACACCCGCTTTGTGTACAGTATCAGGAAACTCAGAGGTGATGTTGTAAATTCTACTCGTAGAACCACATTCTTAAGGGAAAAAACCTCCATATAGAAGGATACAGCGTAAACCTTGACAGTCCCCTTCCCTTTCTTTTTGTCCCCCATCTCTTCAGAGGGATCCATTGTCACCAGTTCCCTTTGGGAGCATGTAAATGTCTTTTTGAAAACATGTTTGGTTTTTTGTCTACAAGAAAAAGCATTTCGTTTTGTGTTCCTGAGTCCAGTTTTGATTTGGGTTTACTCTCACACAATATAAAGTATAATTGGGGGAAGTATAAATTGGTAGCAACTTTTTGAGGGTAACTGAGTAGTACACAGGAAGAGTCCTATCATACGCCCTTTTTAAAAAAAAAAACTTTTTCTTTTCAACTGAAATAACTTCAAACTTCTAGAAAAGTGGCAAGCATAGTACAAATAACATATTTCCTGTTGGACTTGGTTGCTGTTCTGCCCCATGACCCCCAAGTGATTCCTACAACAAGGACATTCTCCTGTATGATAATGATAAACCATCAAAATCAGGAAGTTGAGATTAATCCATGATTCCCATCTAATCCTCAGGCTCCATTCAAGTTCTCTTATTTGGTCCTTGATTGCAAAAGGATCTAGGGGCGCCTGGGTGGCTCAGTCACTCGAAATGGCCGACTTCGGCTCAGGTCATGATCTCACAGTTCATGAGTTCAAGCCCCGCATCAGGCTCTCTGCTGTCACCCGGAGCCTGCTTCAGATCCTCTGTCCCCCTGTCTCTCTCTGCACCTCCCATGCTCGCTCCCTCTCAAAAATAAATAAAAAATAAATACGTGTTCAAAGGATCCCGTCCAGGATTGCGATGTGCATGTAGTTGTCATGCCTGTTTGGACTCCCTCAGTCTTTCCTTGACTTTCATTGTCTTAATGCTTCTGAAGGTTTACAGAGGAGTCATTTTGTAAAACTTCCCTCAGTTTGAGTTTGTCTGATGCTTCCTCATGATTAGATTCAAGCCATGTGTTTTTGGTAGGAATATTACAAAATTAATTATGTGGGGTTTTTTTTTTGTTTTGTTTTGTTTTTTGTTTTTTGTTTTTTTTTACTGCATCTTCTCAAGTGGTATGTGGTTTCTGTGTGTCATAGTATAGTGATACTAACTCTGATTACTTAATTAAGGTGGTGGCTAATGTCAGGTTTTTCTTTTTTTTTTTTTTTAATTAAAAAAATTTTTTTAATGTTTGTTTGTTTTTGAGAGAGAGACAGAGCACAAGTGGGGAAGGGGCAGAGAGACGGAGACACGGAATCTGAAGCAGGCTCCAGTCTCTGAGCTGTCAGCATGGATCCCAACATGGGGCTCAAACCCACAAACCACAAGATCATGACCTGAGCTAAAGTTGGACGCTTAACCGACTGAGCCACCCAGGTGCCCCAGCATCCTCTGATATTTCTTGCTGGTTGCCAAACGGGGATATTTTTCAATAAAAAATCATTTATTTTACATTTATTAGTTATTCTACTGTAAAGGAAACATCCCTCTTTTCCCATTTATTTATTCATGTATTTATGTCGGTGTGGATTTATGGATTACTGCTTATGTAACGGGCTATAAGCAGTTGCTGTCATTATACTGATGCTCATATTGTCCCTGATTTGATCAAGGGGAGCTCCTTTAAACTGACTTCAGGTCCTTTTGATGTGTCCCCATCATTCTTAATATATCTTACTTTCTAGCAAAACAAAATTTTCCAGGCTTATCTTACATTTCCCCTGCTCTAGATCCAGAGTTGGCCATTCTTCCAAAGAACCCTAGGTCCTTTCAGTGAAGAATGATGCTTAAAAATCAAGAGCTGGGTGGCTCAGTCAGTTAAGCATCTGACTTCAGCTCAGGTCATGATCTCACAGTTCGCGAGTTGGAGCTCCACATCTACTACTGTCAGTGCAGAGTCCACTTCAGATCCTCTGTCTCCCTCTCTCTCTCTACCTCTCTCTCTCTCAAAAATAAATGAACATTAAAAAAGAAAAAAATCAAGGGGTGCTTGGGTGGCTCAGTCAGTTGAGCGTCCAACTTTGGCTCAGGTCGTGATCTCACAGCTTGTGAGTTCGAGCCCCGTATTGGGCTCTGTGCTGACAGCTCAGAGCCTGGAGCCTGCTTCAGATTCTGTGTCTCCCTCTCTCTCTGCCCCTAACCCACTCGCATTCTGTCTCTGTCTCTCTCAAAAATAAATAAACATTAAAAAAAAAAATTTGTTTAAATCAAGATCTGGACTGTAGGTGTTTTTGCTAGTAGGGTGTCACCACTCCCAGGCCTTTCAGTGGAAAAGAGGCAGCAAACACATATGCACATATACACACACATGTGCACACACGTGCATTTACACTTTTGTATGTTTCAACATCTAGAAATATGTAGATATCTAAATATCTATATAAACATCTACATATATAGGAAGCTCAATTCACATTGATTCCTGCAGTTGCAATTCAACACTTTAGGTTTATCCCAGATTTTGCCATTTCCGTATTTGTAATTTCCTACCTCAGCAGTAAGAACCATGGATTCCATTATCTTCAATAGATTTCTTTATCAATCGATCATGATCCCTCCATGTGTGAACAGTCTCAGTTCACCATAGCATGCCTTCCCTCCCCTGCCCTACACAGATGACTGCCTTGCTCAGTTCCACCAAATGGCCCTTAGAAGTTTTAGCTCAAGAAATAAATGGGAATCAGTACCAAAAGGTCTATGTACAGTGATGTTCATTAAGGCAAATGGAGGCAACTTAATTAACAAGTGGAAGATTAGTTAAAGGGGAAGGAAGATAATTCATAACCCATATGGTATACTACGTGGCCATTAAAAAGCATGACAGGGGTGTATACTGATGTGGACACTTACCACGTAATAAAAAGGCCACAAAATAACCACTGTAGGATACTGTTTTTTTAAAAGCAAATGTATGTAGGAAAAATACTGGAAGAATATAGGCAAAAATACTGTTAGCGATTCTCTCTGGGGTCTGTCCCTATATGTGCCCTTCAGTGCTTTTGGAGTCCCCCTTGTTGCCCGTTTTATGTCTCCAATTATAAACCAGGAGAATAAGTGTCATTTTACAGCTGGAGAGTTCACATTACAGATGAGTATCAAATGGACTGATATTAAATGCTGGATCCAGTCAGCTCCAGCTGCTCCTGGAGCTGCTCCTTGCGGTGCGGGACGTTAAAGTGTGCTTTGCACTGTTGCAGATGCCCTCCTCTGCCACGACGACGAGCTGGAAGGGCGCCGGATCGCCTTCATTCTTTACCTGGTTCCTCCCTGGGACAGGAGTTTGGGGGGCACCCTGGACCTGTACAACGTTGATGGTAAGACAAGTGCATGCTCCTTGGCACTAGCCACTTCTGAGTTCTTACATACAACACGTGTACTCACCTAAGGAGGCGGAAGCCATTCAGTGGGGTGACAACCGCAGGGGAAGGGATGTCGGCCCTGACAGCTGCCTCTAAGTTGTGCTTCAAGTCGTCATTACTCCAGAGATAGAGTCCATTAACAGGACTCGGCAGACCCTACTTCTGAATACTGACCGTGGAAAGGTAGAGTGCATGTACATTCGCCTGGCACCGTTGGTCTGCTAGAGTGAATCCATCTGACAGGAAGCCAGGGCTGTTTTCTAAGGACCGACACCAAATGTTGACTTTGGAAAACTTTCCGAATTTATTCCAGCTCTCATCAATAATAGAGGGATGGCGTAGTGAGAACAGATATCACCCAGCAGAACCAGCAAGTATGAGGGAGACAGATGGAAGGAGGTGGTGGTTTGGGATCTGCAGGGTACATCTAGTTCCCCCTAGAAATCTGAGAATTGTCGGAGTGAAACAAGGCGGCCTGGAATTGGTTAACGATAACGAAACCACATTTGTGGTTGTTTTCTCTCCTGGTGCAGAACACTTTCAGCCGAAGCAGATTGTCAAGTCTCTTATCCCTTCATGGAACACACTGGTTTTCTTTGAAGTGTCTCCAGTATCCTTTCACCAGGTAACAGTTGTAAACCACAAATATATAGAATGTAAGGATCATACTTTTTAGTTCCCCGTTAACAAAATGTGACAGCTTCCCGATGGACCCCTGTGGCCAGATAGTGCCCACATCCGTTGTGATGGATCTGGAAGTCAGTGCACCCTGGCTGGTGACCTTCCCCCTTATCTGGTGTGTTCATTCATGTGCTGCTGGCCTTTCTTTTCAGGTGTCTGAAGTCCTGTCTGAAGAAAAGTCACGTTTGTCTATAAGCGGCTGGTTTCATGGTCCTTCACTGACCAGACCCCCCAACTACTTTGAACCACTTGTACCTCGGAGCCCGCACATCCCACAAGATGTAAGGATAAATGCCGGTTGTCGGGCCTCTTCTCTAGAAGCTGTAGCATGTCGTTTGTTTTCCTGGTAATGAAACTAGACTTTACGTTTGCTCTTCCGCTCTTCTTGGATAAACTTTTGATAGTATCTTTTCTCAGGCAGAGTTTTCTGGCACTTTTATGTGTAACAAGGAGGAAATTATAGAGTGAGGATTTGCATATATTTTACTGTTATGAAATGACATAAGTGCAAAAGCAATAAGAACTGTGAACTCATATTTGGCATCTGCTCCTTCTTTTAAGCATGAAATTTTATATGATTGGATCAACCCTACTTATCTGGACATGGATTACCAAGTTCAAATTCAAGAAGAGTTTGAAGAAAGGTCCGAAATCCTCCTAAAGGAGTTCCTTAAGGTAAGCCAGCATATCCTGTCCAGTATATCTTGGGGACATCCTAACAAAATCTCACTGTTATAACAACTTCTGCTTTTGTCTTTCTTCTTGGGTGGGTGCATAGGCATCATTAAAGAAGTTTTTTTGTTTTATTCCTGATTAGAATATTTTTATCACCCTCTTCTTCAAATAAAATATGGAAGCAGTACTAGCAGCCGACATAGGTAGCAGTTGTATGCTTAGTGGGTTAAGAGTCCCTTGGGTGTTCCCCAGTTTTCTAAAATCTTAATGGTGCATACACACACACACACACACACACACACACACACACACACACACAACTAGCCTCTAGGCTGAGAGGGAGTTGTATGTATTTTCCTTCCTATTCATTTGGTGAATATGGTTCACTATAAGCTCATTGCTTTTAGTAGAGAGATTATTAATTGGTCAACCCCTATTAGCGAGCATTTGACAAGGATGAGGTAGCCCATTTCGGTGGCAAGGGAACTACATCAGAAGTCAGAAGGACTCTATGTTCATGTCCTGGCTCTATGGTTTTACTAACCCGAGCAAATCACTAAATCTCTCTGAGCTTCCATTTCATCATCAATTAAACTGCAATAGGACCTGCCTTGCTCGTCTTGAAGAGTTACTGTGAGGGCCACACGAGATCATGGATGCTGGTGTGGTGCTTCACAGTGATCCTGCTCCCCCTGGAAGCGCAGTCCCAAGAGCTGTTCCTCCATGAGAAAGATAAAGGTTGAGATGCTACGTTCTGTCTCTCTCTCTCTCTCTCTCTCTCTCTCTCTCTCTCAGAATTTTAAAGCTGACATTAGCATATTAAGGAATTTGAGAAGCATAGTAAATAAACTTGTTTGGCCCTATTTTACTGAGCTTACCTAAATCAGGCTTTGTGATCCTCGTTCCTGTTTTACAGCCGATGGGACTGCAGTGTTGAGAACATTCCTTGGGAAGCTACATTAAACAACTATAGAGAAAGCCTCTTGAGCATATTTCAACAGATTATTCAGCTTCTTGCTCTGTTCGTGGCTTATTTTATTTATAAGGCTGATTAAATAAAAGTGAGGCCTGCAAGAGATTTTTGTTGTAATGACATTGGCTGTTTTGCAGCTTAATTTTTTTCCCCTCATATGTTCTGGATTGAAGTCTGTATTGTGATCTTCATTTTATAAATTCAGGCGACTGAGATGTTGAGCAATTTGACATAAGACCTACAACTGCTAAAGGAGATAGTCCAGATTAACACTCAAATCTCTTGGCTAAGGCATGCTGATGATTTATCCAGTCTTTGTTCTGGCTTCACTGTATCAGGCCTGGGGTGGGGGGGTGAGTGTCGGCTGGCCCTTTTAGGAATCAGCCAGAATGATTCTGCAGAGCTGCTCCAGCTGCAAGACCAGGTGTGGGACTACAGGGAGAGTCCCTGACTGTTTTTTTTTTTCTGTGCTCCTTTTCCAGCCTGAGAAATTTGCAGAGGTCTGTGAGGCTTTGGAGAAAGGAGATGTGAAATGGAGCAGCCGAGGTCCCCCTAACAAAAGGTAGAACCAAGACATTTGCATTTAGCACCTGCCTGTTGGTCAGCCAGGCTCACCTCCGATAATAGGACATTGGCCCCGGTGGTGTTTCATCCCCACGGCCATCTGGTAGCAGGCCCCGAGAGAACCTCACTGTTAGAACAACTGGTGATTCAGTGAGCTATGCCAAGGTTTAGGCAGCGGGGTACAAAGCTAATGATCGGCTTGTATTCCATGCGTGATATTACGTCTGTGGCTTCGATGAACAACTTGGCATCGCTGCTTTCCAGGTTTTATGAGAAAGCGGAGGAGAGCAAGCTTCCCAACATCCTGAAGGACTGCATGGAATTATTTCGCTCCGAGGCTCTGTTCTTGCTGCTCTCCAACTTCACAGGCCTGAAACTCCACTTCTTGGCCCCTTCAGAGGAAGATGAGGTGGAGGACAAAAAGGAGGGCGAAGGCACCTCTGCAGCTGATCACACTGAAGAAGGGACTAGCCATAGCTCCCCTGGGCCCCAGAGTCCTCAGACGGCCATCAGCCACAGCAGCCAACAGAGCAGTGAACAGACAGACCCAGAGTCAGAGGAAAACGAAGCCAAGAGAGGTAAGCTGTCGATATGATTTGTCCTTGTGTACCATTAAGCACTCACTAGTCAATCATTTATTCACCCAACAAATATTGCTTGCGCATCTGCTCTATGCTAGGCCTGTTTCAGGAACTGGAGGACAGAACAAACAAGGTCTCTGCTTTCCTAGAGCTAATATTCTAGTAGGAGAGGACAAAGATTAAACGTGTACACGAACCACAAGGACACATCAAATAACGATAAGTGCCATGCGGAAAACTTTCGTAGGGTCACGTGTGAGGAACGACCGAGTGGCCTCTGAGGTGAATGGGCAGTTGGAAGAGCCTGTCTCAGAAGCTGCTATTTGAGCTCAGATTGGAATAACAAGGATCTATGGGAAGAACATTCTAGATAGGAGGAACAGCTCGTATGTTTTACTAGGCTAAAGATTTACGAACAGTGGACAGAAATAGGACTGGCTGTGCCCCAAACTACTTTAAAACACAACATCATCAAGGAGAGGAAGGTGAGCAGCTTATGTCTGCTAAGGACCAATAGCAGGCTAAGAAAAACTTGTTTGCATTTGGGCATATGGACAGAGGAAATGATTATTAAAACTAGAGGAAGTCTAGGGGCACCTGACTGGCTCAGTTGAAAGAGCATGCGATTCTTTTTTTTGTTTTGTTTTTAATGTTTATTTTTGAGAGAGAGAGACAGAGTGGGAGCAGGAAAGGGGCAGAGAGAGAGGGAGACACAGAATCCGAAGCAGGCTCCAGGCTCTGAGCCATCAGCATAGAGCCTGATGCAGGGCTCAAACCCACAAACCGCGAGATCATGACCTGAACTGAAGTTGGACACCTAACCGACTAAGCCACCCAGGCACCCCAAGAGCATGCGACTCTTGATCTCAGGGTCCTGAGTTGGAGCCCCACGTTGGCTATGGAGATTACTTTAAAAAAATAAAAAATTTTAAATTTTTTTTAAAAAGTAGAGGAAGTCTTTCATCATCTACAAACAAGATGAAAAAGAGAAAAACATAGGAAATTTAAGAGGGAAGGCTTCTGTGGATTTGGTGACTGAGTAGTTACCAATTCAACATACATGTTTCAGTACCTACTAAACCAGTCGAGAAAATCTGTTTCCCAACTCCTCTCCTCAGTTTTACTCTCCCTGCTTCCGCTCTGATTTCTTGAGAAGGACCCCATGCAGTTAGAAGAGCAAGGACGAGGGATCAGGGATCGCAATGGAAACAAACCCCACAGTGTGACAGGGAAACCACAAGCATTGTAATGCAGATTCTGTGGCCTCCCAAACGGACTGACTGACCTGTTGCTTTTGTCACCACAGATACTTAGAACACCAGACTCAGGTAGCTTTTCCTGTACTGGTCAATACACAGCACTTTCTTTAATAATTTTTTTTAATGTTTTTTACTTTATTTTTGAGAGTGAGAAAGAGAGAGAGAGCAAGCAGGGGAAGGGCAGAGAGAGGGGTACACAGAATCCAAAGCAGCCTCCAGGCTCTGAACTGTCAGAGCCCGACATGGGGCTCCAACCCATGAACTGTGAGATCATGACCAGAGCTGAAGTCAGATACTTAAGTGACTGAGCCACTCAGGTGCCCCAAGATGGCCTTTAAGATAGAGGTTGGCTTTCCTTGATAATTGAAACTGGCATCTATACTTGGACCCTACAAGGAATCAGGTGAAGATCAGTGGAGCCTCAGGGGCTGTTTAAAAAGGTATTTGTTTACCTCTATTCCTTTTGGTTTCATTTTTATGGGAACCTGCAGCTTAGGAAAAAAAAATCTATATAGGCGGCCAAAAGATGCTTTATTCTATTACCAAGCGTCTACTGTTATGGAAGACCCTGGACCAAAGCAGAGCAGGGAATACAAAAGGTAAACATGAAAAGTAACTGTTTGCAAAGTTTATCATCTTAAAAGGGTGGGCACCAAGCTATAAAGGAGCAGAGTTTTTATATTTTATTAAACTGGCATAAGTTCAAATTAGAGGCTTTATAACTTTAGGATGTTAAATGTAACCCATGTGATAACCAAAGAAAATAGCCATAGAATATACATAAAAGGAAACAAGAAAGTAATTTAAATGTTTCAATGCCAAAAAACCAATTAAGTACAAAAGACAGGAATGCAGGATATGGGGGACAAAAAGCTATAAGGCATTTAGAAAACAGGGGCACCTGGGTCGCTCAGTGGGTTGAGTGTCTCTTGATTTCAGCTCAGGTCATGATCCCAGGGTTATGGGATAAAGCCCCACATTGGGCTCCACACTGAGCATGAGCCTGCTTAAGATTCTCTCTACCTCTGCCCCTCTGCCACATGCTGTCTCTCTCTCTAAAATAAAAATATTTTAAAAATAGCAAAATGACAGAATTAATTCCCTCTTTATTAGTAATTATTATTTTTAAAAATTTGTTTTATTTATTCATCTTGAGAGAGAAAGACAAGTGAGGGAGGGGCACAGAGAAGGAGAGACAGAATCCTAAGCGGTGTCCGCACCATCAGAGCAGAGCCCGATGCAGCGCTCGAAACTACAAACTGCGAGATTATGACCTGAGCTGAGATCAAGAGTCCGATGCTTAACCAACTATGCCACCTAGGCACCGCTCTATTAGTAATTACTTTAAATATAAATGACTATCAAAAGAAGGAGATTGACAAAGCAGACAGGAACACATGATTCAACTATCTGCTATCGGGGCGCCTCGGGGGCTAAGTCTATTAAGCATCCAACTTCAGCTCAGGTCATGATCTTGAGGTTCATGAGTTTGATACCCACATGGGGCTCACTGCTGTCAGTGGAGCCCACTTTGGGTCCTCTGTCCCCCTCTCTGCCCCTTCCCTGCTGTCTCTCAAAAATAAATAAACTTTTAAAAATGTTTAAAAAAAAAAAAAGAATTTCTTTAAAAAAAAAATACTGTCTGCTGTCTACAAGGGACCCGCTTGAGATCCCAGAAGCAGAAAAAGATTGAAAATCAAAGGATGGAAAAAGATGTTCCATGCAAGTAGTAACCAAAAGAGAGCAGGAATGGCTATACTAATATCAAATAGACTTTATCTTTATTTTATTTATTTATTTATTTATTTATTTATTTATTTTTAAATTTTAATGTTTATTTTTTATTTGTGTGAGAGAGAGAGCAGGGAAGGGACAGAGAGAAGGAAACACAGAATCTGAAGCAGGCTGCAGGCTCCAAGCTGTCAGCACAGAGCCCGACACGGGGCTCGAACCCACAAACTGCGAGATCATGACCTGAGCCGAAGTCGGATGCCCAACTGACTGAGCCACCCAGGCGCCCCTATCTTTATTTTATTTAAATTTTTAAGATATCATACAAAGTGTCTTCTCTAACCACAACAGGATGAAGTTAAAAAGAAATGAGCTATCAAGCCATGAAAAGATACAGAGGAACCTTAAGTGCTATTACTGAGTGAAAGAAGCCAGTCTGAAAAGGCTACTTATTGTATGATTCCAACTCTATGACATTCTGGAAAAGGCAGAACTAAGGAGAGAGTCAAATCAGTGGTTGGAAGGCACTAGGAGGAACGAAGGGATGAATTAGGTAGAGCACAGGGGGTTTTATGGCATTAAAACCAATTCTGTCCAATACTGTCATGATGGAGACTCGACATTACTCATTTATCAAGACCAATAGAATGTAGAGCACCAGGAGTGAACCCTAATGTAAACTATGGATTTTAGTTAATAATAATGTGTAGTATCAGCTTGTCAATTGTAACAAGTGAATCACACTGAGACAGGATGTTAATAAAGGAGAAACAGGAGGTAGGACAATCTATTTTTTTTTATTTTTATTTTTTAATGTGTATGTTTGAGAGAGAGCGAGACAGAGCATAAGCAGAGAAGGGGCAGAGAGAGAGGGAGACAGAATCCGAAGCAGGCTCCAGGCTCTGAGCTATCAGCACAGGGCCCAATGTGGGGCCCAAATCCACAAACCGTGAGATCACAAACTGAGCCGAAGTTGGACGCTTAACTGAGCCACCCAGGCACCCCTGCAGTCTGTTTAAAATTATAGTATTTATTCATGTTATAATTTTTTTTTATTTTGGCAGCTAAATATTCTATCTGAAACTAAGTAAAGAAAGAGAGCATCAACGTCCCCCCCACCAACAGTCAGACATGGTACATTTCTGACAGTCACTGTTAAGGCTAGTTTGGTGGAGTAATAGATCAGAACGATAGGTCAGTAGGTCAGAAATCATTATGGGAATGATTTCGCTTTAGTGCTGGATCATTCCTGCTTACTATTCCCTCGCAATCTAGCAGTTGTATCAAGTTATTTTAAATTTTTTCTGGCCTTCTATGGTTTTTTCTTAGACTCAAGTGTTCCCACATGCCAGGGGGAGTTGAGGCGTTGGAAGACTGGTCACTACACTTTGATCCATGACAACAGCAAGACTGAATTTGCCCTGGATTTACTTCTCTACTGTGGCTGTGAAGGTAAGAGTCAGGAAGTAACTTATGGAAACCAGTGAGCTGTTTCCATAAGAGGGGCAGTCTCTCCCAGTGATGCTCTCCACCTGACCCAATTCAGAAGTGATGTACCTTGGCCAGGATCACAGATCACAGAGGCACCCTGTTGGAAGGGATCTTGGGGGTCATGAACTTCAGTCTCCCCAACTCAAAGGATTTCTATCTGTGACTGAGGTATGGGGGATGTGGACCAAAACAGTTTCCCTCCAAGAACCCTCCCGCCCACTCAGATCTACATCTTTTATGTAATTTTCCTTCCAGGTGTATTTTATATTTAATTCTTAGTTTTCACTCCTTATTCGATGTTGGTTGAACAGTAAATTCCGGCTTGTAAGCCATAGAGTTGGTTACCACTAAGGTCCCAGATCCCCCAGTCGTAGAGCAGCCTGGTATGGGCGATGTAAGTAGATGATGGAAGTCTTGTAGGAAAAGCTTTCTGATTGCTGTTTGTCTTCCCTTTTAAGGCTGGGAGCCAGAATATGGCGGCTTTACTTCCTACATTGCCAAAGGTGAAGATGAAGAGGTAAGTTGCTTCTGATAGCAAACTATCCTTCTACTTCTTAAGGAAGCTTTCATTCTTCACACACCCAATTTTTATGACCTTCTGCCAGTGTCCTTAGCTGATAAATGCATGATGGTCTGCCTGGCACTGGTTCTGATTTCTAGTAGTAAGTACTCAGCAAGGAATAAAAATGCCAAAGGGTAATCACTAGGCATTTATTCTAACCTATTGAGAAATTCCATAGAAGTTAAGAGTTGATGGTGCATTCCCATGAAATCTTTGGATATAGTAAGGAATAAACGCAGGAGGTAGAACCTTTCTGGGTATGTATTGGAATAGGGTCCGTTGGGAAATGCCTTGACAGCTAGAGCAACAGCGCCTCCTCGTAAAGGATCTTTTAAAAGATCCCCTGTCACCAGTCTGAGTACATGATGTGAAAACCATCTGTTCCGTGGTGAATCGTTGAGGAAAAGCGTTGAGAATAAGTTCTGTGCTCTGATGTGACACTGTATTCACTTATTTCAGCTGCTAACAGTGAATCCGGAAAACAACTCTTTGGCACTGGTCTACAGAGATAGAGAGACTCTGAAATTTGTCAAGCATATTAACCACCGAAGCCTAGAACAAAAGAAAGCCTTCCCAAATAGAACAGGTTTCTGGGACTTCTCGTTTGTCTATTACGAATGACAGGGCTGAGCCAAGCTGAAGAAAAGAGACCCTTCCTCAGTACTGGGGAGTGCGGAAGAGCTAGGCATTACGCGGAGAGCTACAAGGTGGCCTGTGTGACCGTGTCTTCAAAACTGCGTGGTAGGACTCATCGTTATTGTCTGCAATCTAGGCCTTGAGCTTGGAGCCAGGTATTTCTCTCTTGATAAAAAAACAAAAAAAAAAAAAAAGCTTTTTTGTCTTTTTTTTTTTTTTTTTCACATTCAGTTTCTCATTTTCCATATGGACTTCCTTAGTGATTTTTAAAAAGCTTTTGTGTGTGGTAAAATACACACAACATAAAGTGTACCATTCTAACCATTTTTAAGTGTATACTTGAGTGACATTAAGGATATTCACATGGTTGTGCAATTGTCACCACCACCCATCTCCAGAACTTTGCCATCTTCCCAGACTGAAACTGTCCCCACTAAAGAGTAACTCCCCGTCCCCCTTCCTAGCCCCTGACAGCCACCATGCCACTTTCAGTCTCTGTCTCCGTTCATACAAGTGGAACAATACAATATTTGTCCTTCTGCAACTGGCTCATTTCACCTAGCATAAAGTCTTCAAGGTTCATCCATGTTTCCAGTGAGTGTTTGTTTTTTAATACTCATAAATGACTGCTGATTCTGTCCTTCCTAAGCATACCGGTTTAGAAAGTTACAGAAACTTCTGTCCTGTTCTGGGTGGGCTCATTATACTTCCTCCCAGTGCCTATGGCTTTGTTTCACTGTGACTCCCTTAGGACAGTGTGGACTTAAATGATGATGGTATTCCTGCCTTGGTAAACACCGGGCCCCAAACCACATGGCCCCTGAGACTTCTGAGTGGCTGCTTGTGCCATATGTCATCGTTCCTGGGGACCCACTGCTTTTCCATCCTGGAGTTGTGGCTCCTGTATAACTAGATGATTCTAGCCTCGCATGTGTCTTTCCTGTCCCTAAATACTCTTGGGTCAGCTATAAAATGAGTTGCCTGTTTTTCTTTAAGAGAACAGATGCTAAAGGCCACATCAAAATGCCAAGAGGCTGTCCATTTTGTTACATTCTCTTCCCTGAACTGGTGTGAGGCTTATGTGACAACTACCACCTATACATGGGGGTGTGTACGAGGGAGGGTAGTGGTCGCCGCGTTGTTAGCTGCAAGATGCTGTTCTCGTTCCAATGCTGTCTTTTCGTTTCCTGTTTTTTTACATTGATTACCAACTGTTACCGTAACTTTTATTTGGGATTTTATTAATCAGTAGGAAAAGCATTGGGCTTTTACCTTCTTTAATCTCCTAATATTTCGAGTACTCCCTCTAAAGTTGGCATTTAAATGAAGAGAATGAGGTTCACTTCCTTTAGGTTGATGGTTTCAAGATTTGTTTGATTTTGTACCCCAGATAGATAGTATCTAGATAGATAGGGATAGCTATCTAGAAATTTTACACATGTACGAATATTCAGTATTGTCATAAAACACTAATTTTTCTCGGGTGAGATGAAAAAGAAGTACCTAGAACTAGCTCTAACGTCTTCCCACACACACACAGTACCGGGCCAGTTTACATGCATACTGTTTATTTGGTGTTTTTTCAGTTTATTTATTTTGAGAGAGAGACAGGGAGAGAGCCAGCAGGGGAGGGGCAGAGAGGAAGAGACAGAATCCCAAGCGGGCTCCGCACTGTCAGATCCATGAGATTGTGACCTGAGCCAAAACCAAGATTCAGACACTTAACCGACTGAGCCACCCAGGCACCCCCTACATGTCTGCTGTTTTGGAGACCAGAATTCTTTCACCACAGGGGCGCCCGGGTGGCTCAGTTGGTTAAGCATCCGACTTCAGGTCAGATCATGATCTCACAGTTTGTGAGTTCGAGTCCCGTGTCGGGCTCTGTGCTGACGGCTCGGAGCCTGGAGCCTGCTTCGGATTCTGTGCCTCCCTCTCTCTCTCTGCCCCTCCTTTACTTGTGCTCTATTTCTCTCTCAAGAATAAATAAACATAAAAAAAATTTTTTTAAAGAATTCACACACAGTGACACATGGGATTACAACAACTTTGTAAATAATGGCTTACATGTCAAAGTTTGCCTTTTCTTTTCAGTTCCTACAGACTGAATAAAGGTCATCCCTACAATATTATTTTCGCTCACTTGCTTTCTGATGTGTTTTCATGAGCAGGAGAGGGGGATTAGGTTCTAGTGAACAATCTGTCGGTAGCATAACTGCAAGTGGAAGGCCCAGGGGAAAGCGCCAGGGCGCTTGGAAAAGAGATACTCATGGCCGTAGGTGACATCTAGGAGGCCACCCCACTTTTCCAATTCTGGAGTGCTCAGTCTAACTCTTAGCATACGTACAACGCAAGCGTTAAAATGTGTTTATTAGTTTCTCCTTAACCTCAGTGTGTTTAAGGTCTGCACCACAGCAGAAGCTTCTGTGCTCTACGCAAAAGGATCTCGCCGTCCGAAGGGAGAGACTCCTGGAGGGCCAGGCTCCGACGTTTCCATCAGTTACATCATCGACGGGAAAGATGGTGTGTTCGCAGGGCACTTTTCTGCACTGAAGACACTCAGTGATTGAGAAGCTGGTTTTCCTTAGTACTTCATTCTTCACCTGGATTTTTAGGGCTTAAAGCCAGTGTCAATAGTTGTGGCAAAAGAGGAACTGAAACACGGGCATCCTGTAAATCCTTCTTTCAGGTAAGAGCTGTTGATGTTCACCTGTGTAATAGATGGCATCTTCTCTCTCAACAGTGAACCTCCAATTCTTATCATTCCTTTTAGCAAAGGAAGATTATTCCCCCACCTCAAAGAGAACAGCTTTCTATTTTTTCAGATTATATGAATAATACACGTTCGTTGTGAAGAATTAAAACATGTAAAAATAAAAAGGCAAGCTCATCTGGAGTCGCGCCATCCTGGCACAGCCACTGTGGCGCTTTGTAAGGTACCGACTTGGCTAACCTGAACCACATTCCCCAGAATTCCGTTCCCAGTCAGGGTGAGCCACAAATTCTTGTGCAAGATCTGGGGGGCCCAGATGAGGCGGTAGCCATTTAGTAGCTCACCACGTTGCTTAGCCAGAAGCCCACCTCCTGGTGTGAATCCGCATCTGGGCTGCAACTGTCCCAGCTGCCCCCGGATGTTCAGCATCTCCGTTCGAGGTCTCCCTGCCCGTCCTCTGGGCTTCCAGTTCCCGCACGAGACAGACAATGTGCCTCACAGAGACTGCTCTGCCACTTCCTAGGGCTGCGTAAGGTCAACCCCCCAGAAAAAATCCCCTTTACGTGTTAATAATGACGGACATTAAGAACATTTTCGTAGTTATTTGGACAGCATATTAGCATTTCTGTTAGGAGGAAAAATAAAACGTTCAAGGAAGAACCCTACAATAATCTAACTTCAGTACACTGTTTTAAAGATGTGGAAAATGAAGCCTAGAAGAGAAAGGGGCTGTTTTTTAACCTGGTTTTGAACTTGGCTTTCCTACTGCTCACCAACCACCTTCCAAACTCTACTGAATGTGGTGGTTTCTTTTCCGCAGTGAGGAAAAAAAAATCAATGCCTGGGCTACCTTTTCTAGACCAGCATTTCTTCAGCTAGGAGTTCTGGCTGCCAGGGTCTCTTCAATACCATTATGTACTTACTCATATATTACTCAAACTGAGTGAGAAAATACAAACCCTGTTAAAAGGGTCACCCTTTGTGACACCAGAGGCAGGCTCTCCAGCCCTAATGAACAGAATATTCCCGCAGAAACACACGATTTCCTTCTCTGATTGATGCAAAATCAGTCCACATAGACAGCTCTGAAAACTACTTGGGAATTGTCCATGTGGCATCGTTTTAGGAAAAGCAGATTTCTGTACCATACAAATAAAAAGATGAGTCAGGAGCTACAGCATCTAGTGTGGGCAGGGGCCAGATGGGAAAGAGGCAAAATGCAAAACACCAAGCTGCAATGGGTGTCTTACTGTACTTTAGTTTCAAAGTGAAAAGTGGAGATAATTTAGTTCTGTGATCACAGGACTCTGCACTGGCAGATCTGCAACTGCTAATTATAAAATTTGAAACATAAATAATGTTAGAAATCATCCTTGTAAAGCACTTCTAGGGTTGCATAATTGTAAAGTCCCTAGTTCTTTGATTTTTGAAGCCACAGATGGGCTGACTAAAGGCAGGCGATTCCACGGAAAGCAGCGGGTGCCTCTCTGTGCTCGGGGCACTGGCTCAGCACCACTGGGAGGAGAAAGGTGATTGAGACGCAGCCCCTGTTCTCAGTGGAGGATTAACATTGACCTAAACACAGAATGTAATAAGGGTTAAAGAATAGACATGGGAGGGGAAGGGTCTCCTGAGGAGAGAGCATTTGAGCTGAGCCTTGATGTATGTGGATAGGCAGACATGGTGGGAAATGATAAAAACCATACTCTCTAAAATATTGAGTACCGAGGTGCCTGGGTGGCTCCGTCAGTCTAGCGTCTAACTCTTGATTTCGGCTCAGGTCATGATCTCACAGTTTGTGGGGATCAGGCCCCACATCAGACTCTGTGCTGACAGCGCAGAGCCTGCTTGGGATTCTCTCTCTCCCTCTCTCAGTAAATAAACTTTAAAAACAATAAAAATAAAAAAATATAGAGTACCTTAATCTGGATGTGGGCAGGGTGACTTTATTTAAAAGGATGCTTAAAAAATGACTAAAAAGCTTTCTCCCAGATCCCAGAATCCTCAAGATCAGCTTTTTTTTTTTTTAATGTTTATTTTTGAGAGAGAGAGAGAGCAAGCAGGGGAGGGGCAGAGAGACATGGAGACAGGCTCCACACCATCAGCACAGAGCCCAACATGGGATCCGAACCCTCGCCCCAAGATCAGCTTTTTTTTTTTTTAATTTTTTAACAATTTTATTTATTATTTTTGAGAGACAAGAGTGTGGGCGGGGGAGGAGCAGAGAGAAAGAGGGAGACCCAAAAAATGAAGCAGGCTCCAGGCTCTGAGCTGTCAGCACAGAGCCCGACGTGGGGCTCGAACTCATGAGCCATGAGATCATGACCTGAGCCAAAGTCGGACGCTCAACTGACTGAGCCACCCAGGTGCCCCCCGAGGTCAGCTTTTAAATGAAAGCTCAGTGTTCACTTAAAGCTTCAATAAAATTCAGCAACAAAATAGAGCTTAAGCCGTGACATTTTAGAAGGCACTCAGATTCTATCAGGATAGAAACATGTGACAACAAAACAGAAATAATTGATAACCATTTTTCTCATCCTTAAGTTGAACACGGTGACTTCTGAGAGGAAACAGATGGTAGAATGTTTTATGAACATTTTCACCTGATCCAGTCTTTACATGACTGGGAACAATCTGGAATAGCAGGAGGGGCCACGGCTCCTTGGTTTCAAACCCACACCACGACTCACCAAGCTGTGAGACTCTAGAAAACATTGTGCCTGAGCTGAGATAACTACTATCAAGAGGATCAAATTATTGTGAAAATAACCTATTTTAACTTGTAAGTCAGGGCTATGTAAAGCTATCTTACTGCAGGTCAGCCCCTTCAAGACTTGCCGTGAGTATTTTTAGGTCTAAGAAGGAAGTTTTTTGGCTGAAGAACAACAGAATGACCTTTGGTGAGATTATTAGGATCCCTAAAAATGAGTAGTGTCATGCAATTAAAACCAACACCAACTAGAGATTTTAATCCCAAAAGCTACAGGTTAGATTATGGTCATGATAGAAAAAGAAAAGAGTAGGACTCGAATTTTGCCAGTAGCTCTGTGACTCTGGCAAATAATTAATCCCCACACCTCAGTTTCCTCACCTTTGAAGCACCTGTAAGATGTTTTTCTACTCCAGGGATTATGAAAAAAGAACACAGCATATATGGGTCTTTTGAGCTTATAAATTGAAAATGCAAAATAAAGGTATTATAGGGCACAGTCTCATAAAAATTAGGATTCCACAAAGCTCCCACTTCAGAAATAGAAGAGGTCATTCAAAATTAATTTACCACAAGAGGATGGCTTCACTTCCCCGCTACTTAGGAATGCTGTTAAGATGTGAAAACGATGAATGTTTTATTTTTTTATTTTTTTTAAATATAATTTATTATCAGGTTAGCTAACATACAGTGTATACAGTGTGCTCTTGGCTTTGGGAGTAGATTCCCATGATTCATCGCTTACATACAACACTCAGTGCTCATCCCAACAAGTGCCCTCCTCAATGCCCATCACCCATCTCCCCCTCTCCCCACACCCCCACCCCATCAACCCTCAGTTTGTTCTCTGTATTTTAAGAGTCTCTTATGGTTTGTCTCCCTCCCTCTCTAAACTGTTTTTCCCCTTCCCTTTCCCCATGGTCTTAAGTTTCTCAAATTTCACATGAGTGAAAACATGATATCTGTCTTTCTCTGACTTATTTCACTCAGCATAATATCCTCCAGTTCCATCCACATTGTTGCAAATGGCAAGATTTCATTCTTTCTCATTGCCAAGTAGTATTCCATTGTATATATAAACCACGTCTTCTTTATCCATTCATCAGTTGATGGACATTCGGGCTCTTTCCATTCCTCAAAAAACTAAAAGCAGAACTACCCTACAACCCAGTAATAGCACTACCAGGAATTTATCCAAAGGATACAGGAGTGCTGATTCATAGGGGCACTTGTACCCCCAATGTTTACAGCAGCGCTTTCAACAACAGCCACATTATGACGAATGTTTTAAACATTAAACCAGTCCCAGAATCTACCTTAAGGCAAAAGTTTCACTCTGAGGGAAGGAGTTGCTAGCTGTTGGCACAAACACCAGCTTTCTCTTCCTTGCCTCTCTGCAGTGAGGTGTGGCCATGTTAGCTAAAGGAGCATGAGTGGAAATGATAATGTGCTATTTCCAGATCACAGCTTTGATAAAAGCTTTCCCTTTTCTACTGACTGGGATATAAATACCTGTAAGGCCTTAGGACAGCCCTTCTCCAACAGGGTTCCTGTGCCATCAGGTTTTCACTGTATGCGATGAATGTGAAAATTGTCACCCGAACTGATTTCCTGAAACTTCTTTCTCTAGAGAACTCAGGGAAAGGCTGCTCTAGAGGATGACAGGGCTGAATGATCACAGGAAGCTGGGTCCCTGAGTAACTATGGAGAAATCCTAACATAAAGGAGAAATTAATGGGTCATGATAAATTTTGAGGTCTATTAGTTTCAGTAGCTAACATTACTCCAACAACAGATCACCCTCAACTGACTCCCTTAATGCAAATCTGTTGTTTACACCCACCCCCCTTTCAGTGATAAGGCACACAAATTGAATATTCATGCTTGTGTTTTCCTCCACACAGTACAAATGGTTTATGTAATTCTAATACAGTGGTGATTTTATGGCCAACACAAAGTGTAACTCTTAAGTTTTAATGAAAAAGAAAGTTAATTACAAATTCAATTACAATTTCAAGGAAAAAGATGTATCTATATGCCAACTTTACATACATACATACAGAAAAACTGGACTTTGAAGCACTAACATTTCAAAGTGTTCAAAGTGTTCACCCACTCTACACAAACCGAGTATTGGGTTACTGCCACTGATTTTAAAAATAGCAAGTGGATACGCTTTTCAGATGCAGAGCGTTGTCTTACATTTGTACCACTCACCACGGCTGTTACCATTCTTAGCACCTGGGGTCACCAGGATATAATCCAAAGCAAACTAGCCTAGAATTTTAGGGAAAAACACTTTTTAGGAACTTCATTACCTATTGTTTCCTTTCCTAAGAAGAAGCTGTCCCCACGCGCATGATTCTGAACAGCATGTTGATGTTGTTGCTTCGAATCGCATCCCGACAAGCAGTGATCACCTGGTTCTTTGGTTTTCCGACTGTGTGGGATGAAACATCCAATCAGTACAATCCAAAAGATCATTCAAAGTGACATTATAAATCAGAGGCCAGCTTTAAAACAGCATAAAACCAGGGAGAAAAGAGATATATGGTGTGCAAATTTAACTGATTTATCTTACCACTCCCTAAAAAAGGTATCTTTGTGAGGGAATTTATCACAAACCACACCTACAGACCATCTACAACCTAGAAATGAAGTCAGTTCTATAGAAAAGAATCAAAGCTTCTATCTACCTAGCAAAGGTTATTTCTAAAAGGAGGTCAAAGCACTGACCCAAACAGCAGATTTCAGGTCTAAATCTCTGGCTATATTTCGGCTGCTTTTGGTTTATTCTATTACTCTTTGTCTAAATTTTAAGTTGGATACTTAGCTCATTAATTTTCAGCCTCCCTTTTTAAAAAAATAGGTATATTTGAGGTTTTCCTTTGGGGTATATGTCGCTAGGTTTTTCTTGGAAGACACAGCAAGACCTAAGAAAAGGCGCTGAAAGTTTTCCTGCCTCTGAAGTCTGCAGACTGACTAAAGCCAAACAGGCCAGCCAAGGTCAAGTGGCTTCCACTGAGCTGAGTGTTACAGGTGTGCCGCTCTCGGCCCCAATATGAATTCTTGAAGCCACCACTACCTCTAATGGTTCTCACCCCAAAATCACAGACTACTTAGGGTGCTACAAAAAGAGACTTACCCCGCAAACGACCTGCTCTTTGAATGGCCTGATTTACTGCTTTGAGGTTCCCCAGTAGCTCTGTGTGATTGTTACAGCGAATTTTGTATCCATTTAGCAAGTCTTTATTAAGGTCGTACAGTTCCATGTAGCGATTCTTCATGGTTTTCCTGTGTAAATCAACATCAGTGTATGAACCTCATCGTACCCCGATATGGCAGGCTTACATGAGAAAACCTGTAAACTTCTTACGTACATAAAGACACCAATTTTTTTAGCTTTGAAATGTTTGCTTTGACAACATTGAGAAAGTTTCCATCAACATATTCTATTTCCTCCAAATAAATGGAACACAAATGGCCTTTCTTGTTTATTGGTCCACGGTTTGTTTGAATTTAGGAACCAACAATTAATAAACGCCCTCTGGGTGGGTGAATAAAGAAAAGTAGGCAAGGCAGTAAGCTGGCTTCACAGTTTCTGATTAATATTCATTGGGCAAAAGTGACCTTATTCTTAGTATTTTTAGACAACTGGTAAATTCAACTTCAAATTTCATCAAGGTTTTAAAAACAAAGGCATAAAGGGGTGCCTGGGTGGCTCAGTTAAGTGTCCGACTTCGGCTCAGGTCATGAGCTGGTTCGTGAGTTCAAGCCCCGCATCGGGCTCTGTGCTGGCAGCTCAGAGCCTAGAACTGCTTCAGATTCTGTCTCCCTCTCTCTCTCCCCTCCCCCACTTGTGCTGTCTCTCTCTCTCTCTCAAAAATAAATAAACATTAAGTAAAATAAACTAAAAACAAAGGCATAATATTAAAACCACAATGAGATATTACTACACAATGAAAATGATTAAAATAAACTGATAAAGCCAAATGCTGATAAGGATGTGGAATGACTAGAACTCTCCCGCACTGCTGATGGGAATGCAAAATGTACAGCTACTTTGTGAAATGACTGCGAAGTTTCTTAGGAAGTTAAACATACACTTACCAAATGACCCAGAAATACCATTATCAAGTATTTAGCCAAAATAAATGAAAACATGTCTATAAAAAAACTGTATGCAAATGTTTGTAGTAGCTTTATTCACAATCACTGAAATATGGAACAACTCAAATGTCTATTAATTGGTGAGTGGATAAACAAAATATGGTATATCCATTCAGTGGAACAGTACTATGCCCAGCAATAAAAAAAGAACAAATTACTGACACATGCAACAACATGGATCCATCTCAAAGGCATTAAGGTAAGTGGAAGAAGCCAGGCTCAAAAGGCCTATACTATATGATTCCATTTATGTGACATTTTGGAAAAGATAAAAACCACAGGGAGAAAAATCAGATCAGTGATGGCCAGGGACTAGAGGTTAGGAGAGATACTGATGCAGAGAGACAAAAGGGCGATGGAAATATTCTACATCTTGACTGTGGTAGCAGCAACACGGTTATACGTGTTTCTCAAAATTTACTGAACTGTAAACCTTAAAAGGGTGAATTTTCTGCGTGGATAAATTATATATCAACTAAATTGGCTTTAAAAAATAAAACAGATACATCTGAGAGCCTCTAAATGAAATATAAATAATTCAGGAAAAATGGAATTTAGAGGTTGGTGGTCACTTTCCTCCATTTTAGCAGTCAAATGCCTAAGGCCAACAATAGCTCTCTGACTGAAAAAGAAAAAAAAAAAGCCAGAGACAGAGTTAAACAGGGGCCCTAGAAGTAGCTGGCCAGAAAAAGCAGAAACCTAATATACCTCAAAGAATATAATGGGAAGAAAACAAATTACAAAGAGGCAAACCAGTCTCGATTTACAAAGGATGCAATTTTACATCTGGAAAAACTGTAACATAATTTGGTAAAGTAGTAGATTACCAAATCAATATACAAAAATCAGCAGTGTTCATATACTCAAAAAACAAAAACAAAAATATAGGGGCACCTGGGTGGCTCATCAGTTAAGTGTCCAACTTGGGCTCAGGTCATGATCTCAGGTTCATGAGTTTGAGCCCTGCATCAGGCTCTGCACTCTCACCACAGAGCCTGCTTCAGATCCTTGTCAACCAGTCTCCCTCCCTCCCCCCCCCCCGCCCCTCCCTTGCTTGCTCTCTCTTCTCTCTCTCTCAAAAATAAACACTAAAAAAAAACAACAAGATATAATGTGGAAGAAAGATCCTATTTACAACTGCAAAAATAAAATAGGCACAAACTTAACAAGGAAGTCTGATACCTATACGAAAGACCTACAACATGACTTGAACACATAAAGACAGAGCGTGCTCTTAGTAAGACTGAACATCCTTGTAACAACGTCAGATCAAGTTAATAAACTTAACATGATCCCAGTAAAAACACTTATCTTTTTTTTCTGGAGCTAAAAAACCTGGTGATAAAGTTCACTGGAAAAGACAAGCACAAGCAGCCAGGAAAACCATGAAAAGGAAGAGCAACCTAGCCATACCAGGTAACATACAAAGCACTTCCCATACAAAGTAAGGAAAAGAATGGCACTCCCAAATGAAGAGCAAGACAGACCAAGAAAACTGGATAGGAAATCCAGAAATAGACCCAAGTGCATGTGGAAACATGATGCATGATAAAGGTATCTCAAATCAGTGGGAAAGGGACTTTTAAAGGAGGCGTATTGAAACAGCGCAGAAAAAGAGAAAACTGAACTTATCACTGTTATGCTGAAAACCAGGATAAACTCCAACTGAAACAGAGATTTAAATGTAAAAGAGGAAAACATACAGGTATTAAAAAAAATAGGTTAATTACTCTGAATTCGGTGTAGAAGTTTAAGGAAAAGACTAGCCAATTTGACTACATAAAATTTTCTTAAAACTTCTACGTGGCAAAACCAAAAATAAATTTTATTTTATTTTTTAAATAATATCCTTTATTTTAACCAGGGCACTTACATATTTTTTTTCTGAGTTGTTTTTTTTTTAATGTTTAGTTTTGGGAGAGAGAGACAGCTTGAGTGGGGAGAGGCAGAGAGAGGGAGACACAGAATCCGAAGCAGGCTCCAGGCTCTGAGCTGTCCGCACAAAGCCCAACGTGGGGCTTGAACTCACGAACCATGAGATCATGACCTGAGCTGAAGCTGGACGCTTAACCCACTGAGCCAGCCACCCAGGCTCCCTAAAAATAAATTGTTAAAAATCTAATAAGCAAAGGACAAATACAAATGAAAACCTGGGGGAAAATATGCATTTCTTATCACAGATAAAGGATTAATAAACCTAATACATAAACAGACAAGATAAACAGTTCACACACAAAAAGAAAAGCCAATGGCCCTTAAAACAATGAAAAGATGCTCAACACTGCTCGCAATAAAACAAATGAAAATTAAAACCACAATGAGACCACTTCTCACCCACTGAACTGGTAAAAACCCAAGAGTGTGCCAACATACTCCATTGGCAAGGCTGAAGAGAAACAGGCACTCTCATACATTACTTCTGAGAATGCAAAATGACAGAACACCTAATGGAAGAGAATTTGGCAATATCTTGCAAAATTCTGTACGCGTTTATCATTTATCCTGGCAATTCCATTTCAGGACTTGTTCCCAAAGGTATCTCGGCAAAAATATGAAAAGATAATATAACAAAGCTATGCGCTGCAACATTATCCATAAGAGCAAAAGAGCAATCCAAATGGAGGGAACTGGCTGAACAAACACCCAGAGCATGAGTGCTGTGCAGCCGTAAATACAATGAATAGTATTTGTGTGTGTGACTATGCAGTGAGCACCATATTTTTAATTGTAAAACACCAGGCGGGAAAGAGTAACATGCTATGATCTATCTATAGAGTCAGAAGATGAGTGTGTGTGTGTGTGTGTGTGTGTGTGTGTGTGTGTGTGTGTATTCAAATTTTGACTGGTTATTTATAGTGAAAAGGAGGGAATAGGATGAAGGTGACAGGAATGAGAAGTTGGACACTTTTTTTAAATTTGTTAAATGTTTTTATTTTTGAGAGAGAGAGAAACAGAGCACAAGTAGGGGAGGGGCAGAGAGAGGGAGACACCAAATCCAAAGCAGGCTCCACGCTCTGAGCTGTCAGCACAGAGCCTGATGCGGGGCTCAAACTCGTGAACCGCAAGATCATGACCTGAGCCAAAGTCAGACCCTGAGCCAACTGAGAAAAGTTAGACTCTTCTGCATATTGTTTTATAGAGCTGACTCTATATAAAAGTTTTAATAAATGTGTCATAAAATTAAACCCAAAAGAAAAAAAATGCCAATTCTCCCAAGACCAAAAGCAAAATGAACCAAATGAACCTAACTGTAGATAAATTTGTGGCATAACCAAAAAGGGGGGAAGTATTTCAGATACAATAACTTGACTAAAAATCCCTACTGGAATATACTCTAAAGACACAAAAAAAAACTAGAAAAAAAAGTTTTTACTGTTTTCAGCACTCATATTGTTGATGTTGATACTATTCATCAGTCACACTGGTATTAAACTAGCAAACAGTCACGTTGATACTGGTTAGAACCAAGACTTTTCAATGTGAGAAAGAAGAGATATACTTTAAAATAAACTAAGAGCCCGCATTCATAAATCTGAAATGGAAATAGAATGAACTCATGATAGTCTCACAATAAAAATATATACATTTCCTGGTTCTACCCATTGAAAAGTCCAGAAACAGTAACCGCCCAGAGGCAATGGGCACCTCTCATGCACAGACTATAATCTCTAAATACCAATTCCCACTAAAAGTAACCAAGACTCCTTAAAGAAATGGCTGCTTCCAGATTCAGAAAGATGTACCAGATAAGCCTAAAATATTTTGTACAAGAAAACAAGGACCTAACAGAAAAATTGGCTATGTCCAAAGGTAGCTGTAGCCAACCTGAAAAGGTTTCCAGTGGCCTAAGACAGGACAATTTGGCCATTATACAGAGTAACTAAAATGGACTGAGCACGTTAAATATGTTAAAATATATGAGTTTATAAGGATTTAAAAATTTCACTGGTTAGCACAGAGATGCTAGAGAACCAACTCATTAGCTTAAAGCTGATAAATAATCCTTACAAACTGTACCTCAGGGAGCAAAATAATCATTAATTCGTAAGGGAATGTTATGCTTCATAGAAGTATTTTGCTAAAAATGAAGAAAAAAATAACAGAATTAGAATATCACTGTTTTGCAAACTCCTAAAGAAATAATGGATCTACGTAATGATCATCAACGACTGGCAACAGAATAGAAAGAGACAACCAGGCATTATATGCTCCCACGTAGAAGTACACAACACCACTTATGAACTATTCTTGCCAAAAAGTTGAACCTGAGTCTAACCAACCCTCTGCATCTAACTACCATTTTGACAGAAATCCAGGGGACAAGAATACTACTAAACATTATCACAAGGATGCAATCAGCAAAATCCAAAATGGGACACCACAAAAGAGGGAGAGGGCTGGGAAAAAGAATAAAAAAGAATAAGCAACATGTGGATTACAAGAGACTTAATTTTTTTTAATTTTTTTAATGTTTGTTTTTGAGAGGCAGAGAGAGACAGAGCGTGAGTGGGGGAGGGGCAGAGAGAGACAGAAACACAGAATCTGAAGCAGGCTCCAGGCTCTGAACTGTCAGCACAGAGCCCGATGCAGGGCTCGAACCCACAAACCCCAAGATCACAACCTGAGCCAAAGTCAGACACTTAACCGACTGAGCCACCCAGGTGCCCCTAAAAGAGACTTAATCTTTGGTCTTTGCTTGAACAAACCAATTTAAAACATACACACACGCGCACGCGCGCTCACGTGCGACAACTGGGGAAATTAAACACTGACTAGGTTATTTTGTGATATTAAGAAATTATTTTACAGGGTGCTTGGGTGGCTCAGTCAGTTAAGCATCCAACTTCGGCTCAGGTCATGACCTCATGGCCTGTGAGTTGGAGCCCCGCATCTGGCTCTCTCTCAGAAATAAATAAAACATTAAAACAAAATAAAACAAGAAAAAAGAAATTATTTTACACTTTTCTAAATGTGATAATGGTATTGTGGTTAGTGTTTTTCAAAGGCTCACTGTCTGAAATATTTATGGCCGAAAGGATATGATGTCTGGAATTGGCTTCAAGATAGTCCAGTGCGTGGGAGAGGAAGAAGGTGAGCGCGGCGATAAAGCAGGATGGGCCAGGGGGTGACCAGGACTGAAGCCAGGTGGCGGGGGTATAGGAAATCACTGTATTACCTCACCTACTTTTGTATGTGTCTGAAACTTTCAACAATGTTCATTCTTTCAAAATCACTTACTTCTGAGCAACACCATGTTAACGTATGCCGATAATTCAGGCCTTTCAGGAAAAAGCCTAAGCGGCACCCTGGGTGAACCCTTGCCTCGAAAGTACACAAACTTCATCCATCCCTGGTGTCTTTCTTACTCTATCTACCTCAGTACTTTTAGTGCCGAGACAAATTCTGCAAGAAGCTAGACCTGCACATCTTTGTGGGTTTTTTTTTAACTGTTTTATTGTAAAATGTAAAACACATTCGGAATAGTTCACACAACAAATGTTTGTTAACCAGGTCCAGAAACAGAACATTGCCACAACCCGGAAGCTTCCCAGTGGGCTCTTTCTGAACACAGTCCCTCCTTCCCTGACAGAAAATACTGTCTTATGTGGTAATGTCTTCGCTACGTTTCCTTACATCTTCTTCACCTATGTATGCTTCCCACATGATACACTTTTTAGTGTCGTCTGTTTCCAAAGTACATAAAAGGAAGCATTTTGTACACGTTCTTTTGAATCTGACTTCTTTCAATTTCCCTTATGCCTGTAAGATTTGTCCACGTTGTCATATGTCATGGAGACAGATGTCATATTTCATGGTACGACTATATTATAATTTAGCCATCACATCGTTGATGGTACTTTGTGGACTGTTTCCACTTTGGGATTCTTATGAGCAATGCCTCAGGAACATTCTCGTACAAACATCCTGGTGTATATGCGCAGAAGTGTTTCTAGGTTATAAACCGGGAGTAGAATTCCTGGGTCACAGGGAATATATATATTCAACTTCACTGATGATGCCAAGTTATTTTTCAAAGTCACTGTACCAATGTGCACTCCTACCAGCAGCACTTGAGAGCTGTTACTCCGTATTGCTGACATTTTTAAACTCGCACCTGTCAGGTAAATACTCACATGTCCCTCATCAGACGCGCATCCTCAGCTCGGACCAGCAAACTTCGAATCAGGTTAGAATTATCGGCCATCTCCGCACTGAGCTTCTGATGCACTGAATGATATTCATCCACCTGGAGACCACGAACACTCAGGAATGAAAAAGACCTCACAGACTCCTTGAAAATTAGTCAGATTGAGAAGACACTATCTGCCACACACAGAGGCAGATACCTCTCTACCCTGTTCACCTACACCATCTTGACTCTCCCCCACGGTTTCACCTCACCAATGAATTATCAGTCTATACCACCTCCCGCACTCAAGATGACACTCCATCTGGACCTCTCCACCGGGAGCCCTAGCAACATACATATTAACATTTGAGAGATCTGGGGTGAGAATGCGGTTATAACTGAGGACCAGTCACTATCCTTTTTTCTTTTTTTTCTTTTGGATTTGGGTTGTTGGAAAGCACTAAACCAAAGAGCAAGGTGAATACAAGAGATAAGATGAGTGGCTAGCAAAGGAAAAGGTTAATATGACGTTTGTTTAACTGTAAACCAAACAAAGAAAGCAGGGTGGTCAGGAGCTAAACCCCTTTATAAAAGAAACCCTTTAACTAGTGGGCCCTCTCAAACTAATTCAACTGTAACAATTTTCAAAAATTCTTTAGAACATGGCTATCCAGGGGCACCTGGGTGGCTCAGTCGGTTAAGCGTCCGACTTCAGCTCAGGTCATGATCTCGCAGTCCGTGAGTTCGAGCCCCGCGTCGGGCTCTGTGCTGACAGCTCAGAGCCTGGAGCCTGTTTCAGATTCTGTGTCTCCCTCTCTCTCTGGCCCTCCCCCATTCATGCTCTGTCTATCTCAAAAATAAATAAACGTTTTAAAAAAAAAAAAGAACATGGCTATCCTGTAACATACACACATTTGTGGTATCTCTCATCTTCCGAGACACATTTCAAATGTCATGGGACTACCACGTTCTCACAAATGCAGCCGCCGGGTGCCCTCACCTTAATTAGCACCTTTCGTAACTCCTCAAAGTAAACCGGGAAATCTGCTTCTACCTGAAGGTCTTCAATAGCAAAAAATGATGCCATCGACTGGATGATGTCACCAGCCAAGTCGATATCATCAGTATTTACGGTGATCTATCCAGGGGAAAATAAGAGACAAGCTTAGCATCTTCAGATATTAAAGAGAAACTTAGCTAAAACACTACCTGAATTTCCCCATATTCAACACATTTATTGAACCTAAATTTATATGTGGTGATGAATCAGATAGGTGTTAGCCCTGAAGGAAATCATAAATTTTAGCAGCAGGCTAAAAGATCAATCCTCTGGCCTTCTAATCTAAACAACAAAATCATTCAAATGTTGAAAATGTTTTTTGTTCACCTCCGTATCCCCAATCCTTCCCAAATTAGACAAGGAAGTGCTGAAGGGAAGGATGGAGGAAGACAGAAAACCACCTTCTAGATTATACCCCAGTGTCTAAAACGATTGACACTTTTAACACTAACAGACTACGTTGAAACATGCAGTTTTACAACCTTGGTATCGCCACCCACCTCACTTTGCACTGAATGGTAAACATTACACAGGAAATCTATGCCTGTGACAGTAAACGTTACCTCTCCACTAAGCTTGATTTTTATATACAGCTGGCCGCCATTCCGTAAGGACGTGAAACACACTTGAAATGGAGCATTTTGAATGTTAGTGTCTTCTGGTAACAGAAAGTTCTGGTTGAGCCATATAACAACCTTAAAAGTGAATAGGATGAAATGAACTTCCATTTTTAAAGTACAGTCATTCTTAAGAATTACCTTTCTTTCTAGATTTACTGCTTGTTTAAAAAACAATTATACTTCACACCCCCTCCCACCAAGAAACCACTAATCACACTCCTTTGTCCCACCTCATACATGATCTTAAGTAACATTCATAATTATGTTTGGCCCCACAGCATGCATGACTTTATAGCATTTTCAGTGTAGACATAATCTTATATGGATTGTAGAAACAACCGGGTATGGTGCTAAGCCTGTTTACACTGTAGCTCTTCTGTGGCTATACTCTTGATGATGTAGTCTGCTTAAAACTATTCCACTCTATCCTTTAAAAAAAAAGGTAAATGAAGTATGCATGCACACACACAGCACAGACACAGAGATACAGCCACATAAGTAAAAAATAAGTTTTAATATTCGTAACAATAATGGTGACCAGCAGCATGTAAAATGCAGCGGTATTCCTTCACCAGCTGAGGTTATATATAACCCTAATATAAAAGTGCATCCTAGCTCTGTAGTCTTAGTGGCCAAAACCAGAAGTTGACAATTCATCCGTTAAACACATTTATGTAACTTTTTGTCATAATAAGATCATCAGACTAAAACCAGGAAATAACCATCTTAAACTTATATAGCCTTCATTTATTATTTTTGAAAGATTTCAAATTAGGGAAGTAAAGGTCATGGGAACCCTGACCACATAAGAACCTAAGAATCTACATGACTAAAAAGCCTCCCTAAGATTTCCGGAGTCCGGCCGAGGTTAAAGGCCACTGGCATTAGTCCTTTACACTTTACAAGGTACTGTCACACCAAATATGTGATCTGCAGGGCCCCCTGTGAGGTGGGACTAGCCTCACTTAGAGATAAGGGAACTGAGGCTCAGACTGGTGAGGGCTGACAGCACTAAGAAAATCACTAAAATTTAACTAGTTAAGGTAGCATCTGAATCCAGAATGTTCTCAGCTCAAACTCCCACCCTCTTTCCAATTCGAAGCAGGTTCCTCCTGAAACACTGGGTCAGGACAAGTACACCAAGGCCATGACAGCAAAAAGACACCAATTAAAAGCTGGTAAGAATTTATCTGCAACTAAAGACTGCTCACGTAAATAAGGTGGTGTATTTTTTCAAAGTGAGAGAAGAGATTTTCGCAGTGTTTTGGTCACAGGTTACAAGCCAACACCAAACTCACCTGCCTCTTTCATGTCGTAATTACTGCTACCAAATAACTCATTCATGCAATTTCCCCTTCTAAGTAACATCCAAAGGATGCTGAAGGGGCAACAATATTGAAAGAAAAAAGTCAGACTCACCCTCTGTGCCCGTTCCGCAAGGATAAAGTTGACGTAGCTGAGTGGCTCGGTGGCAGAGTGGGGGGCAGTCAGCGCATACATGGAGAAGCGGGGGAGCTGTCTTGTCAATTCAAACACATGAAACTGGGTGCTGTGGTCAACCAAAGCAACACAAGATGAGAAATGTGCTGCATGGAATATTACTTCAAAATGCAAGGCCCAGATAACAACTATAAAATCACTAACTGGGTCATTGAGTTGTTATTCATGGGTTTTACTGAAGGGAAAAAAAACCCAAAAAACTTGACGATCAAGTACTACGGTGATGGGGTTTGGGATCAGAGACAACATGAGTCTTATACATATATACATACACGCACCAAGGGTTTAAAACACCCTAAAAGAAATATGAAATGGCTTTTATCTTCCACAAATGTAGCGATATTCCTTCACTAGCTGAGGTTATACATAACCCTAATATGAAAGCGCATCCTAACTCTGTAGTCTTAGTGGCCAAAACCAGAAGTTGAAAATTCATCAGTTAAACATATTTTTGTAACTTTTGTCGTTATAAGATCACCAAACTAAAACCAGGAAACAACCATCTTAAAGTTACAGAGCCTTCATTTTTCATCTTTGAAAGATTTCAAATTAGGGAAGAAAAGGTCATGGGAAATCTTGGTTAGGTGGGTAGAATCATCAAAATGGCACCCCCAAAATCCACGGCATGGTGGGAAATCCACCCATCTTGCCTCCCTCTAAGTGCTGGCCGGAAACAAAGGGTCACCTGCTTCTGTAACCCACGAAGGTTTTCAAGTGCAGATCCACAGGGACATCTTTGGGAGGTGTCACTGGGATGCGGATGGAGCTGGAAAGGCTGTGAATGCTGGGGTGTACCACGTGGCTTTCACCCAGGAAGATTCCCTCGGCAAAAATCAATACTGCTCGGATGATGGTGTCTGCCGGGAAGAGAGAAAACGGCAGTTCCAGAACCACTCCCAGGAGGCACAGGCGTCCACAGGTGCCAGCTCCAAGTAACTCCTTACCGTTAGAGGTGGAAATGCACAGTTCCACGTGAGCAGGCTGGGTCTCATGCCCCAAACTGACTGAGAGGGCGGTGTGCAGCTTGGTGTTGGCTGGGATGACGCCCCGGGGCCCATCAGCCTCGTTCAGTGGACTCAATTCAGCCTACGAAACATCCGACTTCTGACTCAGTCACCGAACAGTGAACTAATGTCAATTTTAAATCATATGGTTATTTGGCTTCAAAAACCAACTCCCTGGGGTGCCAGGGTGGCTCAATTGGTTAAGTGCCCAACTCTTGATCTGGGCTTAGGTCATGATCTCACACTTCGTGGGATCAAGGCCCCTATGGGGCTCTAAGCTGATAGTGCAGAGCCTACTTGAGATTCTCTCTCTCTCTCTCTCTCTCTCTCTCTCTCTCTCTGTGCTCCTCCCCCACTTGCATGCTCTCTCAAAACAAATAAATAAAAACTTTTAAAAAAAGACCAACTCCCAATCATCTGATATTAATCCCATTCTTTAGAATTCAGAGGACTCACCTCCTTGGCACTCCCTCACTCTACCCGGCCTCTTCCCAAGGAAAAATACCCCATCCTTTCCTGTGGGTAGGGCCCGCTGTTCCCCACCGTGCCTTTCACAAGTTTTTTTGGTGTTGTTCTTTTAAAGTAGCAAAACAAATTCACTTAGTGTAATAAATTCAAATACAGTCACACATGACAGGACAAATCAAAGTCTGGCTTCCTAGCTTATCTTCCAGCCAACTTGGTACACACACATGCACGCACGCACGCACACAAACACACACGTGGAAGCACACTCACAGAGGTTTGGCAGTTGTCACCTTTTTGTTATTTATTTTTGAAAAAGATGACACATATTCTGTACATACTGTTCTTGCACTCTTTCAGTCAGTAATGCCACAGATACCCTTCCATATCAGTCCGAGTACATATACCTGATTCTTCCAGGCTGCTAAACAGCCCCGAGCACACGCCCCACGACTGGTCAACATTTCTGTTGCTTCCAACCATTCACTGCCACAGACAGTGCTGCAGTAAAGGTCTTTGAGGGCTTGTGCAAGTATTTCTATAGTTTAGGTGCACGGCGGTGGGACTTCCAGATTCAAGGATACGCACCCTCTCAACTGTGACCCCAGCACAAAGGCTGAGGCCGTCCGTGCTTCCGCCAGTGGGCAGGAGGCAGTCCCGCGGGGCCCATGCTATACTCCGTCTTCTTCCACATTTGCCATCCCCAACTGTTCACATGACATGTCCCCTTCAGCATGGGGGCCTACCTTGGCATTTTCCTCATAGTTACGGAGTTCCAGCAACAGATTCTGTTTTTTCTGACTCAGCTCTCGGACCAGGTCCTGCTCTATGCTGGTGTCCATGAGGTTGCCTCTCATCTCGGCTGTGCCTGGCAGGTAGCCCCGAACTGAACAAAAGAAAAAAAAACCCTCACCAGATTGAGGAATACCCCAGCATAGCCAGGCCTACTTTCAAATCATCAGTTGTCTGATCTTAAAAACCAAAAACCTAAGTTCTCATCTCCTCAACTTAGTGAATTTATTAGGAGGAGAGGGTATCAATACAAACACTGTATACACGAATTTCCTGGCATTCTGACCCAATCAAATTGAAAACCTGGCTTTCTGAGGCTTTTTCCCGTCTCAATTTACTTTCCCCATCCACGGAGCAGCAGATTAGCTGTGTGTGACCGTCCATCCGGTAATCTCCCTCCAGCACACCAGCAACTGCAGAAGAAAAGTTGTCTTTAAAGATGACCTCCCCAGTTCGGTCACTTCTAGCATCGACCTAAAAATAAAGCAAGAACTTGAAAAATAGCTTATGCTGTAGCTTAAAACACACACACACACACACACACACACACACACACACACACAATTTTAAAGTTAAAGTCAGCTTTAAAGGTCAGCTAGTCTAGCAGTTTTTCAAGAGTGCTCCATGGAGCCCTGTGGCCTCTCAGGAGGCACCTTTATGACCACTGGGGCCAAGGGAACAATAAGGGGACACAACCAGCTGTACTTTCTTCTTTTTAAATGAAAGCTGTTTTACATATTGGCCTTTATATAATATTTCATTTGGAGGAATGGGTTGGCAGTACATATCCACTTACTATCTGTGGGAACTTGGGAATGCCCCTTAACCATTCTGTGCTTGGTCTCCTCATCTGGAGGTCAAGAACAAGCAGAACCTGAGGGAAATAACTGTACCTACACCCCACAGGGCTGGAATGAGGCCTAAAGAAGTTAACACACATAAAGCACTTAGAACAGGGTCTGCACATAGACATATACAGGAAACATTAGTTCTATGTAAAAGCTTTGTCTTTATCGTGTATGTGTATAAAATATATCTACATCTAAAGTTTGAAAAACACCAAGCTAACTTAACCTTCCATCATATAACCTTTTATTATAACCGATTTTAAGAGTCACTCTTCCAGGGCACCTGGGTGGCTCAGTTGGTTAAGCATCCAACTTCGGCTCAGGTCATGATCTCACGGCTCATGAGCTCTAGCCCTGCATCGGGCGCTATGCTGACAGCTCAGAGCCTGGAACCTGCTTCAGATTCTGTGTCTCTACCTCTAGATTCTCTATCTCTGCCCCTCCCCCACTCACACTCTAATATAAATAAACATTTTTTAAAAAAGCTACTCTACATAAAAACTATTGGGATGCCCTAGACAGCCCTCCTATCCTGAGTCTCCTCTTCCCAAGAAAGGCAAATAAATAAATGATCAGAAAGCAATGCACCTAAAAAACAACAATGAAGGATAACTGCTTAAAATGTTGACTTTTGTTTCAAGCAAGAACACAAAATAAAAGGGTGGCGAGCGATCATTTCAAATAGCCAATGCCATTCACCATTTTTGTCTTTTCGCAAACATTCTTCTGGGCAAAACTTTGCAACAACAACAACAAAATAAAGTCATTTAGGTCATAGCTTACTACTAGCTCCTATCCCTTGCCTATGGAATGTCACATTCAAATATCCATGCTCTTAATAACACCAACATGTAAGCCTGAAAACTATCAATGCTAAAACCTGTGAAGCAATTCACCAAAGCCCTTAGCACATTAACCTAACCCTAGAATCCCCTGGCCAGCTTAGTCAGTGGAGCATGCAACTCTAGATCTCTGAGTCATGAGTCCAAGCCCCATGCTGGGTGTAGAGATTACTTTAAAAAATAAATAAATAACCCTCTCAGATTGAACTGAATTTGCTTCTGCATTTCCGCAATGTTTTACAAATAAGAGGGTTCACTGACTAACTAAGAAGCAAGGCTACAAATTAATATTTCTCTGGATGTTCTGCTCTTTTGCTTTATCCAACAGGGAGGTTTTGCCCTGGGGGAGAGAATGCCCCTCCAAGCCCACAAATGACCTACAAAAGGTTAAAGTTAATTGACTGGCTGCAGTCATCTAGTATTTCTGCGCCTGAATTCACATGCTGGGTCTGTATATGTTCCTTTTGGCAGTGTAGATATTAGTTTTTCTACTTATATAATGAACTGTGTTCATTTTCTTATCTTTTTTTATGGTCTGGAAGAGATTATATCCTAGAAATCCCTTAAAATTTTGAAAACATTTAACTCTAAAAACATCTAGGTCCAGAATCATATTTGAAGGAAACTTTTTTTTAAAAGGCAACTTTTGAAAACTTCTCAAGTCTAGTAGTTACTAATTCTTGAATTAATCATAATAATTTATATTCCTGCAGAATATGATCCAATACAAATAAGATGTTCACATTTCTTTTTATTTTAATGTTTATTTGAAAGAGAGAGAGAGAGAGACAGAGAGACAGAGAGACAGAGACAGTGAGCAAGCACAAGTGGAGGAGGGGCAGAGAGAGAGGGAGACACAGAATCCGAAGCAGGCTCCAGGCTCTGAACTGTCAGCATAGAGCCCGACATGGGGCTCGAACTCACGAACCATGATATCATGGCCTGAGCCAAAGTCGGATGCTCGACCGACTGAGCCACTCAGGCACCCCAAGATGTCACATTTCTTACTAAGGAACACCACAGTCTTCCCTTATAATTTTTATATGACCATACCAAAGGAAAACCAATTAAAGAAGCAGAAACCAACATAAGGGTCTCATAGAACTATTCTTCATGCAACACCAAAGGAAGGTTATAAGGTACTGGCCAAAAGCAAAGGCAAATCAGAGAAGAGAAGGCAGGAATTAGCTGATCTCCTTCAGGCAATCCAGCACTATCAGACAAGAAAGCTAGGGCAAATGGTACCCATGGAGATCTGGCAGCTACTTAGGCAGCTTCTAACAAGACAATCCTGACTTGCCAGAAGTCTGTAGAAAATACTGATTTGAACTTAAAAAAGGAAAGAAAGCAAAAAGATTTTATTTGAATTTCATAGCTGGGAAGACAATATGATATCATGATTCTTCCCACTAAGTCGAAGTTTTCAGTCTTAAAGTTTTATTACAGAAGAGCCCTACAACTCCTTTTTTTTTTTTTAGTAGCCTACACCTAGATCAACCTGATTAAATTGCTTCTCATTCCTTCAAGGAAGAGATTTAAAAATATCTTCCTGAAAATTTTCTCCCAAATAGGGCCTTAAAGACTAAAAGTCCACTCACTCATTCTGCAGTACTGACACTACACCAGGAAGAAAAAATGTACAAACATTATGAAGTTAAATCTGAAAAGTACAGCAAAGGGGGGCAAGCCGTATTTTCATGTTACTGACTCTGAGTCCTGCAGCAAATAGATCTCAGACAACCAGTCCTCTGAATTATACCTGAACTCTGTGCTTAGACTTACCTTCCCATTGGACCAGCCAGTTATCAGTTCACACACTCCATCAGAATTAAGGTCGAAAGCATGAATGCTCATGGCATGATTTTTGGACTGAAAAGGAATTTCAATAATTAGTGCAGAAGTCTCTCAATATGTCTAAAAGCCCTGAATATTGGAAGCTGAATTATACTAACTTTAATTCTCCAGTATCGGGCCGTTTTGTCGTAAACTCCAACTGTGCCATTGGAAAGGGCATAACCAAATCGACTACCATACATGGAGCAAAGAGAGGTGATTATCTGCAAGAGATAACACACAAAAACACAACATCTTTTCATTAAAGTTCAATTCCATGTGGAGTATGGCTTTATAAAATCGCATGCCTTGCTACTGAGTATGTTAAAATTAGATTTAAATCTGTTAGAGGGGAATGTATTTCTCTTCTCTATGATCCATGTCATCTATTTCAGAGTTGGGTTATGAGAATTAAATAAACTCATAAAGTTTGTTATTTTAAATCAAACTTATGTGGCAAGTTTTGGCAAATTGTTTAAAAAAACACCAATAAAATTGAGCAATTGAGGATGAAATAGAGTACACAGGATATAGAAAATATACAACAGACATTGTTATACACACTAACTCAAAACGTTTTAATGACTGTTCCAGTTTCCCTAACTTACCATATCCTACAGTTTAAATTTTAAAGACTTGCCAGCACACCTGGCTGGCTCCATGGGAGCATGTGACTCTTGCTTACCTCAGGGTCATGAGATTGTGCCCCACAGTGGGCAGAGAGATCATGTAAATAATAAAAAAATAAAAATAAAAAATAAACAGACTTGTCGGGGTGCCTGGGTGGCTCAGTCAGTTAAGCGTCCAACTCTTGTGTTTGGCTCGCGTCACGATCTCACGGTTCATGAGTTTGAGCCCCGCATCCGGGCTCTGCACTGACGGTGCAGAGCCTGTATGGGATTGTCTCTCTGCTCCTCCCGGCTTATGCTCTCTCTCTCTCCCTCTCAAAAATAAATAAATTAACTTAAAAATAAAATAAAATAAAAAGACTTGTAAAACCCACAGTTGAATATCTTTCATGTACATGCTTTTCTATGACATAATTTCCTATTTGCTACAGATGAAAGATGTTTTTTAGAAGAAAATATTATCTTTTGAAAAGTACAAACCCAAGCACCTGGATTTGTGACTGTTGTGCTGTACAGAATGTGTACATCATACAGAGATATTTACAGGACTGTTTGGGGATTTAATATGCTTAAAAGGATAAAATTTTAGAGACTGAATAAAATTATCCTTTATTTAAAGTTAAAACCAAAACTTAACGATATCTCTGCTCCTGCAGATCCACTTTCTAATTCTGACACTAATACAAGAGATATTAAGAAATAAATTGTATAAAGCAGAGAATAGTTATATAATTTCCTCCACACCTACAGCTTTTCTACAAAACCACCCACTTCACTTAACTCTGAATACAAAGTGCTGTGTAGGACTCCAGAATTATTTCGCTCAAGGCATTCTTTTGGCAATACTCAGTACTATCCAACTGCCAAATGAATTATAATTTTGCTGATCTGCTAAACAGCGTTTGAGCTAAGAGCAAAATCCAACCGAAAGGGCAGGAAAATGGCCCTGAAATGAACAATTTTATAAAGTTCACATTTTCATAACCTTAGCCCCAGACTCCGTGGGACCCTTAGTCCTTTATTAGTTCACTAGTTTCTCTCTTTCATGGACCAGGGGACCAACAGTCACCTCAAATCCCTAGCTCTATTTCATGTTCTCCTGTCCTTTTCTAGGATTTAGGAAAAAGGTGTTTCCAAAGAATGCACCTTCTTCACGTGTACCATTGACAATAAACAGAAATCCAACAAAATCTGAATGATTCCCACCCAACAGGAAAAGATTTACTACAAATTTGAATGAAAGAAAAACGATAATGCAAGACACAGCATCTACTGACAGGTGACTCTCAAGTTGGCTTTTTTTGGGGGGGTGGGGGGCGGTAGGAAGTGGCAAACCCCATTAATAACCTAACGAAAGCTAAGGATTCTCTCTTCAAAAAAATCACACATTAAGCACATACACTTAAACAGAACCTCCTAACTTTCAATAGGGTCATTAATTTTCTCTACCTATAACTAGCAGTTTATAATTAGAATAACTGTGAATATATAAATTACTTTTTTTAAAGTTTTTTAAAATGTTTTTATTTATTTTTGAGACAGAGAGAGACAGAGCATGAATGGGGAAGGGTCAGAGAGAGAGGAAGACACAGAATTCGAAGCAAGCTCCAGGCACTGAGCCGTCAGCACAGAGCCTGACACGGGGCTTGAACTCACGGAGTGTAAGATCATGACCTGAGCTGAAGTTGGACGCTTAACCGACTGAGCCACCCAGGCGCCCCAATAACTGTGAATATATAAAAAGTATAGTAGAACTAAGTAAAAATCTATGATCCTCACTATAAGATAAAGGTATATTAGCTAAACCAAGGATAACACTTTGTATATCAATATGCAAGTTTTGCTTTTTGGTCTTTTTTTGTAGTGAAACAGAAGCCCGACTTTCCTAGACAGCTTTTGTAAGTGGCAAGAAGCAAAGACAAGTGATCAAGATGGGCCCTGAGGCCAGGGCCTCAAGCTTTCTGATCTAGACCCAAACACGACCTGAATAAATTTTGCAGGATCCCAGCAAAATCTGACCACTAAGACTCCCTTCTGTTGTTTTTTTCTGCCTCTCTAGAACGTTCACAAGCCACTGCTCGTTTATCCTCTTCTCCTTCCTTTTTCAGAATATCCTAATTCGTTTTTCTGTTTCCATCTTGCCCAATCCTGGGGAACCAGCAGCATATAAATATCCTAAGAATGCCAAAACTACAACGGATAAGGATGATCTGTAGACAAATGAAGTTTAAACTTTTCAGAAACATCCCAGGTTCTATTCCATGAGCAATCCTAATCACGGAGAAACCCACAGGTTTCCAGTTCTCCAACATCTGATTTTAAGTTTACCTTAAAAAAATGTGCCTAAGAAGTACTTAATCTGAATGGAGAGGGAACGTTTTAAAACCCTCGTTTGTGTACTTCATTCAAGCCCATTTAATACACACGATGAGGAGGAGGCGGACAATCTTCAAATCCTGACCACACCACTTCACAGCCATGACTGTGTTTGAGTAATTGAACAAAGGAAATTAACACCAGTTTCCTCATCAGGAAAATAGAAATAATAATATCTTCCTACTAGGGCTGTTGTAGGATTAAATGAGTTAGTTTACGTAAAGCACTTAGAACAGTATCTGGCATATATTAGGTGCGCAATAAATGGTCACCATTAGTGTTCTTATTAATATACATTAACTCATTAAAAGAAAGGCCTTTAGGTACTCAATAATTTTTCTCTAATCAGTCTGTTCAAAATGTATCTTTTCTCTTCCCCAGCGGCCACCCCTGCCTCCCCCCAACTCTGAAAATATATCTTGATACAGGATTTTTAAGTGCGTCTTTCTCTGTAACATGCAGTTCTGTTCAATCTCCACAATTTTTACTTCAAAACTGTCTGGGTTGTGAGAAGACATCCCAGCACCCTTGTCAGATGTGACATTTCACTGTGCTGATCTATCTTGCCCACAGTTACCAGGATTCTGAGGTGGCACTTCTTACCTCTGTTTCTGTCATTTCTGCTATAATCTCATCTTCTTTAAAAACTCGGATATCAAAATCCTCTGATCCGACAAGGAGCTGAAAAAAAAAAAAAAAGAATCGTGCGTATTTAGTTCAACAAGCAAACACAGCAAAATTTCCATAAATGAAACAAAAAATGTGCACAGTACTTAAAACACTGCTCCTGCTACCCAAGATCTGCTCCCTATAATCTGGTAGTCAGGAAGGTTCCTTCTACTGCAAAAGTCAACACCTTCGGTTAGTGAAGAAAAGGTGGCCACTACAGACTATCCTTCCATGTGGGCTGCACATCCTTCCAGAATATGTTCTTCCACCAAGCACCTGAAAATGCTCCCCATTCTCTGCCCACAGATGGAAGCCCGGTTTCAAATGCCAGAGACCAGTATCCACGGACAAGAGACAGGTAAGCCGGTGCCCAGTACAGCACTTGGCTGGCTACTCAAGAAACTAACTTCTAGAGTAACCATTAGAATACTTTCAAAGGCTAAGAGCCAATCTCTAAAACTTTCAGATTCCTGAAAAAGTCACAGTTGAAAACTACTTACAATTATGGTTTCAAAGCATCCGAAGGCAGCTGTAAGATTGTGAATATGGCTGTGGTCCCATCAAATGCTCTGCACCCCCCCTCCCCAACTGCCGTCCTGTGTCTTTGCAACATTACGGCCTTGATCTTTACATCAGACAAATACAACCGATTCATTGTTCAAAAGAGAAAGACAAATGAGGCCAGTTGGCTTGTCATTTAGGCAACAGAGCACCAAAATCAACCAGAGAAGTGTTAACTTCTCTTAACCACTAATGTCACTGTCATGGGGAAATTATTCAGCTGAGCACACAAGATAAGTATCTCCTCCTCCACACACCTCTTTCTTACCATCACCGTCAAAGTCACATAAGGCCAAGGAATGAACGTTATCTCCAGTAACCTGAAAATAAAACCAAAACTCATTAATATGCCATCTTTTTTCGCTTAATCCAAATGCATTAGCTACATGAAAGAGGATTATACAAACCACCAATGGGTGTTATTCAAATTACAAATGTTCTTTTTTTATGTACAGAATTAGAAAATATGTTTCCATTTTGTTTTTCTTATTCATTACAGCCAAGGGTAAAACAAACAAACAAAGCATAAAGAACATTAAGTGAAAATGTTTGGGAGGATTAAGAGAATGTTTTGTTCTGTATACCGTCCAAAAGAGATCATTTCCTTCGTGATCAAAACCCTGCAGAGCACAATTTCCACCAATAATCGCAAGAGGAGAGGAAATGTCCCCCAGTGTTCCCAGCACAATTGCATTGGCCCCATCTGCAACCTAGGAAGGAAAAAAAAGACATAAAATCTCAGATACACTGATGCACAGGCACAGTGGACATAAAATAGATCCTCATTTTTATTTGGACACTCAAATCCCTCTGTCGTCATTTGTGAGAAGCCACGTGGTCTCGTGAGAGGCAGCCCAGGACTGTCCATTGAGGACAGTCACTGTGGCTTATTTGTGCTTCTACCAGGATGAGCACAGATTCAGGATCAACTCAGGCCACTGGCCTCTCACACTAATCTGCTGCGATAAACTGCTACAAAATCCAAGGCTCTCTAGAACTACTAGTTCTCGGGGACCAATTCTTGACAGAATCAAACTTATGCCTTTAAAACACCCAAACTTTTGTAATCTATTTTAACCACTTTGCATGGAAATCTTTGTATTGCTTCTTACCCAGTTCTCTTGCTACTAGTCCTTTTACTTGTAAAGTTACTAAGAATTCTGTACAAAGAGTAATAAACCATCCAGAATTAATAAATGTCCCAGACTTCTTGAATAAAGTATATAAGCATAATTTAACTTATTTTTAGAAAATTCAAGGAAATCTTTGGAAATACTAACTGTTTATTATTAGGAAAACAGTCCTTATTTATATAATCTTTATGTAGGAAAACTATTTAAAAATTGGCTATAAAAGAAAGAAAACTTATCAGAAATCAAAACTGCTAAATGGCCAATAACTCAAAAGACAAAGTTAAAAGGTAAACAATAAACTGGGAAAAAATACCTACAATATATGAGCCAAAGGACTAATCGTTTTTTAAATGAGCTAATAAAAAGCAAATAAATAAGAAAAGGGTAAACACCCCAAGCCAAAAAACAAACCAAACAAACCAAAAAGAAAACGAAAAAAACAAAAAATAAACAAACAAAAAGGCAATTCACAAGAAATACTAATCACCACCAAACACGAAAATCCTCATTCTCACAATATATCATTTTTCATTTTTAAGATTAGAAAGATGAAAAATAACAAGATTATCCATTGTTGGTTGGGGTGTGATAAAACAGACACTCTCATATTCTGAGGGGAAGGTGGAAAACAGTAGTCTTTATATAGAACAATTTAGCAATATTCATCATTTAAAAAAGATTTTTAACTCAGTAATTCCAAAGCTCAATTCTTGACACCATTAATTTTATGTGTCAACTTGGCTAGGCCATGGTACCCAGATATTTAATCAAAAACATCATTACAGGCGTTTCTGTGAAGGTATTTTTAAAAATGAGATTAACACTTAAATCAGACTTTGAGTAAAGCAGGTTACCCTCTATAATGTGGGTGGGTGGGCCTCACCCAATCAGTTGAAGGCCTTAACAGAAAAAAGACTGAACCCCTGGAGAAAGGATTCTGCCACCAGACTGTATTCAGACTTAAGTTTCAACATCAACTCTTCCCTGGATCTCCAGAGAATTTGCCTAACCTGCATATTTTGGACTTGCCAGCCTCCACAACTGCATGAGCCAATTTCTTAAAATAAAGCCACCAATCTCTCTCTCTGTCTCCCTAGAAGTATATATACACACATACACATCCTACACTCAATTTCAGTCTTATACAAAAACATAGGAAGAATATCTTTGTGCTCCTGAAATAGGCAAAGACTTCTCAGGACAGAAAAAGCACCAACTATTAAAGAAAAAAAACTGAACAGCTACACTTCAACAAAATCAAAAACTTTTGCTCATCAAAAGACACATACTTATTGGAATGAGCCACATACTGGGAGAATATGTTTGTTACATGTATTGTTATTTGTTATATATATTGTAAACATTGTTATATATATATATATATAAGAATTTGTATATAGAAAATCTATAAATCAATAGTATATACAAACTACCAATAAAAAAGGCATTTTGTATATTTGTATATGTATATTTGTATAAAGAAAATCTATAAATCAATAGTGTATACAAACTACCAATAAAAAAGGCAAAAGACCTAGACATTTCACAAAAGAAGACACACGACTAGAAAATAAACACAAGAAAAGGTGTTATATATCACTGGTCATGAGGGAAATGCAAAATGAAGCCAAATACGACACCACTTCATACCTTAAAATGGCTACAATTAAAAAGACTGGCATAACCAAATGTTGACAGAGTATGGAGCAACTGGAACTCACGTACATCGCTGATGGGAGGTGTGAAATGGTACAACCATTCCTAGGTATCACCGAAGATAAATTAAAACATATACCCGCAAAAAGACAAGTACCGAAATATTTCTAACAATTTTATTAATAACTGACCAAAAGTAGAAATGACTCAGTATGTCCATCCTACATGTCTGTGATCAGAAGAAGGGATGCACAAACTGTGTAATATTCACACAATGGAATACCACTCAGCAACAAAAAGAACTACTGCTCTCTGCAAAAACATGGATGCCTCTCACAGACCTGCCAAATGCAGGAAGCCAGATATCAAAGAGTCATTCTGTATGATCCCATTTGTGTGAAGTTCAAGAACAGGGAAAGCTAAGCTAAGCTGACAGAAATGAGAACGGTGAAAGTCTGTAAGATAGAAGAAATGACTGGAATGGGGCACAACAATATTTCCTGAAGTGATGGAAATGTTCTGTATTTTTATTGGGCATGTTGGTTACAGGGATCAAAACTCACTGAATAGTACGTGTAAAGTTTGTGTATTTCACTGTATGTACAATTTTATCTCAATTTTAAAATACAAAAAAAAAAAGGTAATTGCATTTCTAGGAACTTATCCTTAGAAAATAATCAGAGAAATTGGCAAAGACATATGCTTATCAAAGTATCAACTGTAATACAGAAACTATGAAAATAACATAAATATGAAACAATACAGAACAGATTAAGCAAATTGTAATATATTAACAAAATGAAAAAAAAAACATAGAGCCTAGTAAGAATGATGCAGGGATATACAGTGACTTCATATAAAGATGCTCACAATATAGCATTGAATAAAAAGGCTGTGTGCAGTAGCCAGGGAGTAGAGACAACACAAATGTCCATTAATGATGAGTGGATAAAGAAAATATGGCATGTCCATAAAATGGAATATTCTTCAGCCATAAAAAGAATGAAATACTGATACATGCTACAACATGGATCAACCTTGAAAATATTATCCTAAGGAAAGGAAACTCGTCACGAAAGACCATATATTATATGATTCTGTTTATATGAAAAGTCGAGAACAGGCAAATCTACAGAGATAGAAAGTAGATTAGTGGTTGCCTAAGACAGGTTGGGGGACAATGAAGATTGACTACTAATGGGTATGGGGTTTCTTTTAGGGATAATGAAGATGTTCTAAACTTGATAGTGGTGATAGTTGAGTAAGTCCCTCAATAAACTAAAACTATTGGATTGTACATTAAATAGGTGAATTGTATGGTATGTGAAGTATATTTTAAAATATCTTATTATAATAATATAAGTTAGAGGGTAAAAAAATGATCACATTTCGTAAAAAATTTCACCTAGTGGGGTGCCTGGGAGACTCAGTTGGTTGAGCATCTGACTCTTGATTTTGGCTCAGGCCACGATCCCAGGGTCACGGGATCGAGGCCAGTGTTAGGCTTTGTGCTGAGCATGGAGCCTGCTTGGGGTTTTCTCTCTCTCCCCCTCTGCCTCTCTCCCTGGCTCGCATGTGCTTTCTCTCTAAAATAAAAAATACATAAATAAATAAATAATTTCACTTAGTAAAAATCAGTTTAAGAGTTACGTGTTACCTCTAGATGGAGAAATTATGAGTATTTTTTTTGTTTCCATATATTTTCTATAATAAATATGAATAACTTGAGTATTAAAGCTGCAGTAGCCTAAGGGCACCTGGGTTGCTCAGTCAGTTACGTATCCGACTTCGGCTCAGGTCATGATCTCGCGGTCTGTGAGTTCAAGCCCCATGTCAGGCTCTGTTGCTGACAGCTCGGAGCCTGGAGCCTGCTTTGGATTCTGTGTCTCCCTCTCTCTGTGCCCCTCCCCTGCTCACACTCTGTCTCTCTCGAAAATAAATAAACATTAAAAAAAATTTTTTTTTAATAAATAAATAAATAAAGCTGCAGTAGCCTATAGATGGCAGGCCACAGTAAGCGCTTCTCCTATAAACTACTATACTAAATTTTAATGCAAAGCCACCAGGAGGTCTGTTTACTGACTTCCTGGCTCTTGGCTGAGTTCTCAATAGATCTTGACAGATGGTGGTATCACAGATATACCTCATGGGAGACAAGCTGGAGTGTCACCAAGTAGTTACCAACCATGATAAAACAAGTAAGTGTCAAACAGATAATGCAGATGTAAATGGAAAAATCTCCGTGTTGTTTACGTCACAAGAGCCATACAATAAGCAAACCAAAATAAATGTCTGATCTCTTTCAATCATAAAAAGCCAATGGACATTATGAGTAACAGGAATATCATGGTTATAAAGGGGTATACTTGCCTCTCTGTAGAACAAATCTGAATTATTGTAGACATCATAAGCCAGAAGATTAGTCTGTGTCCCCACCAAAAGTGCATCATAGCCAAGTTCTGGGTTCAATACTCCTGCAGTCAGGCAGCTGACTGCCTGGTTGATGTTGAGAAGTGAAACATCAGACTCCAGGGGGCTCTGGAAGACCCTGGATGCACTGACATGCTGACTCCGGGTATGAGGATTGTGAATAAAAACCTAAATTAAAAACAGTTAATTACATCCCCTTAAAATACCAAAACTGTAAAATTAACATACATTTATTAAGAGACCCATGGTATTAACAGATATCAACACTAACAAGAGGTCACTTTAACCACCTACAAAACAAAACACTCATACACAGTTATGTCTATTGCTAGCTTTCAACCACTATAAATTATGGAAATTCAGTGGTTCTTAGCCTTGCAAAGAACAAGGTAATGGACAAGACGCAGTTGTTGCTTCCAGGGGCAGCTTACAGGCTACCCACCAGCAGGATGTCAAGTACTCTTAAGAACTAGCCTCTTCCTGATCAACCTTCCAGAAGCGTTACCAGCTACAGTGTGGTTGCTACACACTAAGAAGATCACACAGCATACAGTAATAAACACTTCCTTTAGCATCTTTCATCCCAGCACCTCAAAAACTCACTTCCTAACCCTTAAAACTGGCTGTTTTAGGGGTGCCTGGCTGACTCATCTGGAAGAATGTGTGACTCTTGATCTCAGGGTTGTAAGTTGGAGCTCCATGTTGGGTGTAAAGATGACTTAAAAAATAAAACTTAAAAAAAAAAACCGGTTGTTTTAAGGGTTAAAACTGGTAGTTTCAAAGTCTGGCAGTTAGAGCTGTTTTACAAATGTAAACTGAGTCACACGATCAAGCTTCTTCAAGGTTTCACGGACCATGCTAGTAAGACGGAATTAAATAATTAATCCAAACTGAGCAGTTTCAACTACCATATACATACACACACTCACATATGTCTGTGTGTGTGTGTGTGTGTGTGTGTGTGTGTGTGTTATCCCAAAAGGGGTAACTGGATGTGGGGCAGAGGTATATTGGATACTAACATGGCTGTGGCCCCCAAAAGGGCACAGAACAAAAACAGACATGTAGTATATCTGTGGTATTAAAATTTCATTAGGGAAATCTTCATGGTCTCTACGAAGAAAAAAAGGGTGGGAAATACTGCACTAGGGACCCCTTAAGCCTCTTCCAGTTTTAAAATCCACTGATTTTAAATCAGTATTTCATCCCTTTGGTAGAAATCCAAATAGGACTAATTTTAAGTTATTACTTAAACAAGACAGCCTGTTCAACAACAAATAATTTTCAAAGGAATTGACTGGAAATACACAGAAAAGGTATGTAGCTATGGAATATCATGTTCATGTCCTCGTTCGTGTAATACTTTGTAATGTGCTTTAATAAGTGTTACTGCATTTGATCCTCACAGCAAGCTCGGGTTTACAGATGAGGTCAAAAAGGTTAATGCCCTTTCCCAAGGTCTGGCGACTGTTAAGTGACAGGGCAAAGACCTGAAGCCTGGCATCTGGTTCCAGACCCTACACTCTGGCCATGATGTCTTACTTCCTTTTACAACAGTTCGGAACAAAAGAATTCTTTCAGAGTCTCCCAGTAATTAGACAGGCTGGAGAACAGGAGGAGAAATCACTTTTGGACTTGCTGTGCATTGCTATTGGAACAGAAAGAGTTTGAGATTCCCAGGAGCCGACTTCTCCCTAGCTTCCCTCCTGCCGTTCTCGGGTTCCGGGAGACCTACTTGTCCCTCGGGCATGGAAAAAGCCAAGCTCAGTCACACAACAAATGGATCACTCTCTGTGACTGGCTGAAGTTCACACAACATTCATTCTAACTGAGGGGATACTAATGAAAGTAGAAATCCAACTGGCCCCCTCAGACCCATGGGCGAGAGAAAAAATGTCCCCAGAAGAAAACACTAATGTTCATCTTGCGAGAAACCCCTTTTTAAAATATCCTTGCTCGAAACAAAACAAATAAAATCCTTGCTCAGGCTCAGAGGCCAGATTCCAGTAAGTCAGATTCACACTCTCAACAGAATCCTACTTATAATGTCAAAATCCTGTTTCTGGAGACGTGAGCTCCAACGGTCAAGGAGGGCTTCAGCCTTACCTGGAATGTTTAATTATTTTTAGAAAAGAATATATTCCGGTATTACTTGGATCATAAAATACTACCGTTTTTAAATCTTAATATAAAATATCAGGTCATAAATCCAGATTTGTTTCAAGTTCTAAAGAAAAGATCCAATTACACAGGCCACAGGACTTTCTCGTCCTCTGTCTCTTTTTTTCCCAACTCCGGAAACAGACCTAGACTCCAGTGTCCCTGCCTTTCACTCTAGCTCACATTCTAATGAAAGGGTTTCCATAAAAACCTCTGCCTGATCTTCCTGCTTCCACCGCTAGGCTTAGCTCCCTGCATCTCTGTTGCAGTACCAGCCAGTTATCCTTTAAAACATTAATCAAACCCCATCACCCAAAACAATGATGTTTACATGGCCTACAGGCCCTATATGATCCCGCCCCTGGCTACCTCACTGCTTCCCTCATTCCGTTAGAGCCCTCACTTCCCTGGAACACACCAAGCTACTTCCACCTCAAGGCCTTTGCACTTGCTGATCCCTCTGTCTGGAAGGCACTTACTCCACAAATATGTGGGGCTTGTTTCCTCCTTTTCTTCAAATCTCTGATCTACAATGATCTTATTAGAGGCCTAGGGATCACTCTGTCTAAAATAGCAATCTCCCATCATCTCTATCCCCTTACTGTTTTCCCGCCCCCCATGGAGACATTATCTGTTGTTATTTATATGTATATATAAATATATGTTAACGTATAAATAAAATATAAAAAATACAAATATACAAATATAATACAAATATACGTATTTTATTTTATCTCCCCCTGGTGTCTGGCTCCCCCTCTCAAACGTAAGCTCCAAATGGGTGAGGTTTGTCACTTTCAACCTTGCAACTGCAAAGCTAAGAACAGTGTGCGGCAGTAGTAAGCCCTCAACAAATTAGGGGTGGGGCCAATATTGATGGGACCTTTTCAGCCCATTTATTTAGCTGCCATGCACCCACAGAATTATACGAATTTCTTTTTGGCATTTGTCAGTACCTCTTAACAGTAACTAACATTATCACATGCCAGGTTCTGTGCTAGGGGCTCTACTACATTATACTACCTAATGAAAATGAATTGTAATGACTTTCTACTTATGTATCTCAAGGCATATTACATAACATACAACATAGGTAGAAGTGTCTTGAAAACTATAAACTGGGAGCCTGGGTGGCTCAGTTGGTTAAGCCTCCAACGCTTGATTTTGGCTCAGGTCATGATCTTGAGGTGGGTGGGATCAAGCCCTACACTGGGCTCCGCACTGATGGCACAGAATCTGCTTGGGATTCTCTCTTCCTCTCTGCCCCTCTCCCCACTTGTGCATGCACGCACGTTCTTGCTCTCTCTCGAAATACGTAAAGTTTAAAAAAAAAAAAAGAAAGAAAACTTTAAACCATTATATAAATATTAGCTTATTAAATCCACATTTTAAATCCACACTGGGTTGGGGCACCTGGGTGGCTCAGTCCATTAAGCTTCTGACACTTGATTTCGCTCAGGTTATGATCTCATGTGAGATCTCATGTCAGCCTCTGTGCTGACAGCACGGGGCCTGCTTAGGATTCTCTGTCTCTGTCTCTCTCTGTCAAAAATAAATAAATAAACACTTTTTAAAACTCCACACTGGGTCAAGAACAGGTACTTTAACTTCATTGCCACCACTTTCTAGTTGCATGACCTCAAGCATTACTTTGAACTTCTCTGAACCGCTATTCTAATCAGTAAAGTAGGAGTAACAAAAAGAAAATAGCAATTAACAATTAGTGGCTTATATGCCTACATTTCTCATATGTCAAGCGCTTTACATGTATTAACTTATTTAGTCCTTATAACAACCCTATGTGGCAGATACTATTATTACGAACTTTGCCCAAGGTCATGAAATTAGTAGGTACTAGAGCCAAGACCTGTGCTATGCTGCTACTCTTGGCATTGTAGCAAGGATGAGGAGATAATTAACGTAATGAAGCCTTGTACCTATTAAAAGTTATTGCGCTTGGTGTCACTGTATTCCATGTATTTGGTCGTGCCTCCATCAGTGCCTTGATTTGCCTTGTCTGCAGCCCTGCAGGATTATAAGCTTTGTGAAAGCAGGGATTCCAGCTTTATCTCTGAATCCCCAACATCTAGCACAAGGGAGGTGTTAAGTTTCCTGAATGTTAAATGACCATGTCTTTTTCACCTCTGTGACTCCCACACCTTGCACAGCATCTGGCACATAGTAAGCGCCTAACGGGTACTTAGCGAATAAATTGTAGGAAAAGACATAAATGTACATGGATAAAGATCAAGTGAAAATTAATTATTTAACTTAGGGGTCTTTGTATTTTTTTCCCTTTTTTTCTGTAAAGTTGTTTGGCTCGAGAGGCAATATAAAATAGTGGAAGGAGCTCCAGAGTGACAGGCAGAGGCCCTGGACTCAACTCTGGGGTGGGCTACCACTCCTAACCCTGACCAAGCCCCTTCCCTTCTGGGGACTTTTCTTCCCCAAGCTCCCTATCTGCACAGGAACTCCAACACTGTCTAAGTCTAAATGCCTGAAGACAAGTAAAGTTAAGTGCTTAAAAAAGCCCTTCATGCGAGACCCCATTATTCTTCCTTATTCTGCGCGGGAAGGACGGCTACCGACGCTACCGCCGGGTCGCCGGGCAACCGTGGCTGGGGGCGGGGTCGCAGGGTGAGGGGCGGGTCGCATCGGAGCGGCCTGCGGAGATCCTGGGGACTCTAGGGACCCGGGCTCGGTGTGGTAGGAGCGGTTACCTTGCCCGCTTGGGTGGCGGCTGCCAGGCACGGGTGAATCCCGTCGTAGCGCCCTATGGCCACCATGCGGGGGCTGATTTTGTGGCGCAGTTTCAGGGTGAACACAGGCAGCAGCATGATGGCGGCGGCTCAGAAGAGGGCTCGCCGCCCGAGGCATGCGTAGCGGAGCCGGCCTCACCCGCCGCGGTGCGGGGCTCGGGGACCAGAGCAGCCCGTCTTCAGCTGCTTCAAACCTGGCGCGAAACAGTGCGGGATCTAGGAGGCCCCCAAACCGCCCGCTCTTTTCTGTGGCTGCTCAGGCCCGCCGAGCCTCTTCTGCGGCTGCGCAGGCTCCGCCCGGGTCCTTCTGCGCATGCGTGGTCCGAGAGCCTGATCCTGAGGTTGGTTCGCTTTCTTTGGTGGAGTTGCGTGTTTTGTTGCTGTTAACTTGACCCAGTTCCATCCCACTGTACGAATGGGTCTGAGCCGTTGCACCCCCGGGGCTTCTCCTAGCACCACAACCAAGCTGCACCCCTGCAGATTCCACACACTAGTACCGCATTCCCAAAGGGTCATTAATTCAAGAAAAGGTGTCTTGGATGCCTGCTCTGCCTTTTGATTTAACTGTTAGTCGAGGCAAACCACAGTGGTTACCTGCACTAACTATACGATCCTTTCCGGATAATTTTTTTAATCACGCTTTAGACTCTCATGTTTAAATAGTCTAGAGCCCCGCTTGTAAAATTCCCTATATATTTTTAAATGAAAACGTGCATAATTGAAACGTCACAGAACTTCTCATCGTTCATTCAAGTACACAGTGTGTCAGGCACTGTTCTAGACAAAAGAGGTACAGCAGTAAACATAGCGTTTACTACTCCACTGGTGCTCTCCTGGCACTAACATATTTGTCACCAGAGACCACCACTAAACAAGAAATACATGTAGTAGGTCATTTGGTAATAAGAACTATAAAGTTAAAGGAGGAAAGAGGGGTAGAGGGTTGGAGGAAGTGGGGTACTAAATAGCATGGCAGGGAAGAGACCTCACTGACAATTGACATTTTGGCAAGGACTTGCAGTGAGGCATTCAGCCTGGAAGAGTGTTTCAGCCGGTACAAAGGCCCTGAGAGCTCCCTCTGGCTGCCTTCTGGAGACAGACATTTAAAAGTGAGAGATGAGATTAATAAAAACCAAAAGAGGAGACTGAGAAGGAGCAGCCATTGAGGAAGTAGGACCAGGAGTATAGTGTTCCATAATCCAAGTGAAGAGAGGGAGAAGGAAAATAACAGTGTCAGATGCTGTAAGTAGGTCTTAAAAGATGAGTTCTTGGGGCGCCTGGGTGGCGCAGTCGGTTAAGCGTCCGACTTCAGCCAGGTCACGATCTCGCGCTCTGTGAGTTCGAGCCCCGCGTCAGGCTCTGGGCTGATGGCTCAGAGCCTGGAGCCTGTTTCTGATTCTGTGTCTCCCTCTCTCTCTGCCCCTCCCCCGTTCATGCTCTGTCTCTCTCTATCCCAAAAATAAATAAACGTTGGAAAAAAAAAAAAAAAAAAAAAAAAAAAAAAAAAAAAAGATGAGTTCTAAAATGTTCTTGTTACTTGGGTTTTGTAATTACAGCTGTACAAATGAACATCTTTCTTAAAGCCTACCGGTGTGTCTGTGACTAGGTACAACCTCTTTTGGAGATCATGTCAAAGGACTAAATTTGAGATCCTTGATGGAATGTCAGACCTCAGACAATGGACCTCTGCACCTCCTCTGATAGGCCTTGCCTCTGAGTTCTCCCAGCCCCTTTCTGCCCTACCACTTCCCCTGTCACTTAGGGAGACATCACAGTTCCTAGGAGTTCCCCGTAGTGGGAATTGCCCTGGGCTTGTCCCCCTGCCCTCATCCATCAGAATTTACTTTGTTTTGTGAAGTATCCTTCCCCTCCACCCCCAGACCCTACTTCCATGAAGCTGTCATCAGACTGAATCCACTCCACTCTGCTAATGGCTGATCTCAGCTTGATAGGCCACCTTTCCCACGAACAGCTTGAAAGGCATGAATCTCTACTAGAGATCACTTCAGGCCATCAGTTTCGGACAGACATTTATCGAGGGTCTCCATATGCCCGGCAGTGTCGGAGGACCTATGAAAACAGCAGTGAACAAGAAAGATGTAATCGTGCCCCTGTGGAGTTTACAACCTAGAGGACGTAGGGAGCGACAAACATTACCCATGAAAGCAAGTAAGATCATTTTGTCTGGTCATAAGGCTGAGGTGCTGGATAGGCCTCAGGGAAAGCCTCTCAGGAGAAACCTGAACTAGGATCTTTATGACAAGAAAGCAGCAGCCATTAGAAAGTGTGGGGGAAGGGCTTCCCACACAGAGGCAACAACAGGGGGAAAGGCCCAGGTTGGGCATGTTGGAAGATCAGGAAGAAGACAACGTGGCTGGAACCTAGTGAGTGAGAAAGAGGTCACATCACCTAGGGCTGTGAGCCATACCGAGGAGCTTAGCAGGTGGACAAGTCCATATCTAACTGGATTGCCCTGTGAGGCTGGCCTTGGTCTCCACCTACCCAGCGAAGCCTCACTCACTTTATGTACTGCCTTGGTGGCCTGGACCTTTATGGTTTCTCTTCCTAACAGGACATTGCAATCAGCAGCAGCAGCATCACTGACATTTATTGAGCATTTTCTACATGCCATCATTTCTAAGACTAAATGTGGATCATCCCACTCAATCTTATAATAACCTTAAGAGGCAGGTACTATTCTGCCCTATTTTACAGATGACAAAACTTTTCCTTTGTCTCCTCCTCCCTTCATGACTCTTCAGTGGCTCCCCATTTTCTACCAAAGAGAGCTCAAGCTCTTTGACAGCTTATGGAAATCCAATTCTGACCACCTTTGGCCTCTGCAAGCCTCCTTTTTTGCCACCTCTTGCCTCAAACTCGATCCCGTCTCTGCTGCTGTCTCTAGCTTCCCTACCTTTTCTCACATTTACCCTCTGCCTGGACTGTCCTTTCCCTCATTTCATAACTCCCTCCCATCTTTGGGGACAGGCTGGACATCACAACTCCAGACAGTCATATCCGCTCCCACGCTTAGGAGGGGCCCGGGAAATCACATCATTTGCCATATGGGGAGTATCTGGGAGCATTTGAGTCTTTGGATCACAATCGTAATTAGGGAGTATTTATTGGGAGTATTTGCCATATTGGGAATATTTGAGTCTTCGGATCACAATCCTAACTAGACTCAGCAAGGATCCCCAGAAGGGTGGATAATCCCCATCCTTTTTGCCTCTTTGCCACTGGACAGAGCAGAGGACTTGGAGGCTCTTTTCCAAGGAGGAAGGAACAACAGCTAGGAGAGGCTGGCCCAGAGAGGCCTCTCCCCCTACCAGCAGTCCCAGAGTGTTCCCTACCTCCAATGATTCCCCACCCCAGGAATCACTGGCTTTTCAGGGAAGACTCCTGTTATCTTCACATCAATGAGACCTGGGGCTCTGCTGGTGGGCTCTAGGTTGGTAGCCCTACATAGTGCATGAGCCCACAGGTCTCGAAGTATGAAGAACTGGGTTCAAATTCCTCCTCCACCAGTCACGCACTGAGACTCGGGTCCATCAATGAATCCTAACGTACACACTTACTGAGTGCCTTCTCTGTGCCAAGCATTTGACACACACACTTATTCACTTGATGCCCACAGCCAGCCTCGGAGGCAGATTCTGTCGTCTTCCCCATTTTACAAGAATGGAAACTGAGTCACAGGGGGTTTATAACCCAAGCCCAAGGTCACACAGCTGGTAAGTGGCAGAACAGGGATGGCAAACGCAGGTGGTCTGGCTCCAGGGCTTGAACTACTAACCACTGCACGTACTGTTCCCGCAGTGAACTCCCTGAGCTCCGGCATCCTCTTCTAGAAAAGAGAAATATCCATAGTACTACTTCTGGGGAGTGTTGTGATAATTATACAAATTAATAGAAGTGAAACAATGACTGGCACTTAATAAGGGCTCCCATAAATGGTTCTTATCGCATTACGGGCTTATTACCTCTCGGTGAGAAAGCTGCCTTTGGCTTGTTAGGATCGCTACTGTAATAAATTTGGTGTCTTTTTTTTTTCTTTCTTTCTTTCTTTCTTTTTTTTTTTTTTAGCAAGTAGCATTGTTCCTGGTTCCTTCTTATCCCTGAGGTGGGAAAAACCCACCTAGCTAGACAGAAGGGTATGGTGGAAAGTAGGTGAGATCCATCTTGGGATGCCCACTTCCCAGGGGCCTTGGGCCACACCTGCCACCCGCCTGCCCCCCCACCCACGTCCTCACCTCGCTATGTGAAGCATTCCCACTAGAGGGTGTGCAGGTGTAAAGAACAGAGGTTTGTGAGCCTTAGGACTCTGGATTACAGGCCTGGAGAGAGGCCAGCTGAGAGGGACCCTTGGGACAGAAGGCCTCCCGTTGTCAGTCACAGGATTGACTTCTGGACAGTGGACTGGGGCAGGGGGCCAGCTGGAGGTGGACTTTTTTTTTTTTTTTTGAGAGGGGTTTGCAGAGAGAGAGAATCTTAAGCAGGCTCCATAACCAGCACAGACCCCGACTCGGGACTCGATCTCACAACGGTGAGATCATGACCTGAGTGGAAATCAAGAGCCAGACACTAAACGAGCTGAGCCACCCAGGCACCCCCGGAGGAGGACTTTGGACTTTTCTTTTGTGCACTGTGATGTCTGCTGTTTTCACAGCAAGTTTGTACTTTTGTAATAAACACACACACTTTAAAATAGTGTGCGAGGGGCACCTGGGTGGCTCAGTCGGTTAAGCATCCGACTTCAGCTCAGGTCATGATCTTAACGGTTCATGAGTTCGAGCCCTGCGTCGGGCTCTGTGCTGACAGCTCAGAGCCTGGAGCCTGTTTCAGATTCTGTGTCTCCCTCTCTCTCTCTTTACCTTCCCTACTCACTCTCACTCTCTCTCTCTCTCTCTCTCTCTCTCTCTAAAAAAAAAAAAAAAAGGATAATATAGTGTGGGAGTGGAGGATGTCTGTGAATTTCAGAGATCCAGATCCACAGCCTCTCCCCACCCTTATTGCCCCAGAACCTGCCTATAAAGGACCCCAGTCTGAAATTTCCCCAAGCTTAAGGGGAGTGGCCATTAGGATCTCTCCTCAGAGCACAGAGGGGCAGGAGGAGAGCAGGGCAGCACAGGGCCAGGCTCTGTGAGAACGCTTTACGAGCAGCCCTCACAGGTGTCCCCTCCTTCAACCCTTCATCACCTGACTCCCATCACCTGACTGCAGTGGGTCTGCTGCGGGCCGTGGGGGTGAGGCTGTCCATCTGGGTCTCTGGTTAGCCCATGTCACACATGTGAGAAGTGAGGAAATGAAGAATCAGATTCCAAGCCATTTACTTAGCAGCATGTCACATATTAAAAACAACAACAACAACAACAGAAATTGCTCCTTCTGGTCAGTAGACAGGAGAAAAGGTACCACCACTACTACTAATAATAGAAGCTAACATCTGTTGAGCACTCACTACGTAGCAGACTGCTAAATTACTCACTCATATTACGATCTCACTTAATCCTCCAGCAGTGCTATGAGATAGGTAATATTATCCCCATTTTTCAGATGCAGAAACTAATTTCAACTCCAGTTTGCTGCTACCCCGCCCCCCACCGCCCATGCATGTCATCGAACTGGTAGCAAACCCGGCAGATGCCATCTCAACTGAATGATCACGATGAGTAATATGGTAAGTCACGTTATCCTGCACGGGGCTTCACCTCTGTGGTATTTTCCCCTCAAACCCGTAAGCCCTGTCTAATCAGGAGAAAACAACAGATAAGCCCAAAATGAGAGACAGTCTACAAAATACCTGACCAGTACTCCTCAAAACTGCCAAGATCATGAAAAGCAGGGACAAACTAAGAAACTGTCACAGAGTGGACCAGGTTCAGGGCACATGGTTAGGAAATGCAATCCTGGCTTGGATCTTGGAGGAGAAAAAGGACGTTAGTGAGAAAACTGGAGAATTTATAGTTTGGTTAGTAACATTGTACCCATGTTAATTTTGTGTTTTTGACAGTTGTACCGTGGTTATATAAGATGGTAACATTAGGGAGACTGGATGAAGAGTCTGCAGGAAGTCTGGCATAGTGCTGGAGATTGGGATGGTCCTGGAAAGGAGGATTGACTCTAAAGGGCACAAGGGAATTTTTTAGAGTGATAGGAATGTTATATATTTTGATTGTGGTGGTGGTTACATAGACATACACATCTGTCAAAACTCATCAAACTGTACATTTATAATAACTTTATTGCATGTAAATTATACCTCGAGGAAGTAGGGTTTTTTTAATTTTTAAAATCTAAATTTTAATTTTAAATTAAAAAAAATTCAAATCCATTTTTAAGTCACTGCCATACATTAAAGCCTTCAATGGCTTCCCATGACACATAAAACCCCAAATCCTAACTTGGCCTACAGAGCTCTGGTGTCTGTGAACCACCCCACCACACCAAGTGTGGCCTCACCTCAGGACATTTGCACTTACAGCCCCCTCCACCTGGAGTGCTCTGCCCCCAGATCTTGTCAAGCCTGGCTCCCAGGTGTCAATAAAATCTCAGCTCAATGGACCCCTCCTCAGAGAGGCCTACCCGGAGCTCCTGGGGCTCTCTCTCTCTCTCTCTCTCTCTCTCATTACCCTGCTTTGTCATCCCCATCCCTATAGCATTGGCCTACATAACTTCTTCCCACTGAAAAAATTCAAAATAGATTGTATGGTTTTGCACCAAGAAGCACTGAGAAGCGGTGCCTCCTTCTTTTTCTCGTTTTTACACCATGACACTCACAAAGACCATGACTGAGATGTTGGGCATGCATGATTCTGAATACGATTCCGGGTCGGCCTGAGACTCCCGAAGAGAAGGGAAGCCATGAGGAAATGATTCCCATTTCCACACATGAGGACCAGGACATATGAGGACTTCATAACACAATAAAGCAATGCTCTGCCTCACATCCTTAGTTATTTAAAGACCGATTCAATAAGTTGCATTTAGAGACTCTTTAGGGAAATGAAGAAGAGATTTGGTCTAGCAGGATTCAAATGCAGTCGGTAAGCCCAGCACCCAAGGAGCAGAGGAACAGCTCCTGGCCCAGCCCGCCCCGCCTGGGCACAGATCAAAGCTGATAGCTGGAGTCTGTTCCAGTTTCCAAGGAGTGTGCTCTTTATAGCCCCCTGGAGCCATACCTGGGTGTGGGCAGCATCAGACGCTGGCTGAAGCTTGACTCAGCTTCTGTAATTACCTATTTTGGTGGGAAGCCAACGGCTGGGGCACCTGCTCTAGAAGCTGGAGTTTTTCTATGTTGGTATGAATCCCTAGAGCTGACAGCACAGTGCAGCCTTGCAAATCTGAGCACCATATCTTCAGGTGGCAGAGCCGGCTAAAGAAATTCCAAGTCCCAATTCTACAGTCATGGCATTTCCCAGTAGGAAAGGGCAGAGAGATCACCAGCCCCAGCTTCTGACCATCCAGCCCCTATTTGAATACTTCCCATGATTGAGATGCCCACAGCTCACATGGAGGCCATTACTTTTAAACACGATTCTCAGAAATTTCTCACTGACATTACGTGCATAAATATTTTTATATGTTATACATATATATCTTTTATATAAACTTACATAAATAGTCTCTTACTCATTATATTAGACTGACCTACGTATCAGTCTCTCTGTAGAAACAGACAGATTGACTACATGACCTTTGGGGTATTTGAAGATGTATCATCTTCCCTCCATGGCTTCTTTATGCCAAACACCCCCAGGTGGACCCTTCAAGGGTTCCTTGGGGTGTGTGTGTTGGGGATGGGCATGGAATTCCTAGTTCCCATACCCACCAGGGCACACTTTACCATGACTCCTTGCTTGAGGAGACTGCAGACGTAATATATTTTGAGCCCTACCCGCTCCCCACCCCCCCCACCACACACACACACAGAAGTCCTTTCCCTCACTTGTGGAATTGTCCAGCAGGGACACCAGGAAACAAAGATCAGGGCTATTGTCTTGAAAAATAGACCAAAGCAAACTGACCAAGGTACAAAGGCTTGACGGGACACAGAGTCATGCTCAGCCAGGATTGTGAGAAACTTAACCAAGAGACTATTAACAGAGGTGTGGGCAGGACTTAGGAAACCAACACGGGATAAGGAGGCAGCCACGACTACCTGTCATGGGCTGAATTGTGTCCCCCGACCACCACCAAAAGAAAAAAAAAAAAAAAAGGTATGTTGGAGACCTAACCCTCAGGACCTCATAATGTGACCTTATTTGGAGAGGGTCTTTGCAGAGATAATCAAGTTAAGAGAGGTGGTTATAGTATCATAATCCGTATGACTGGTGTCCTTATAAAAGGGGGAAATTTGGATACAGACACACACACAGAGAGAAAGCCATGTAAAGAGATGAAGGCAGAGATCAGGGTGATGCTTCCATAAGCCAAGGAGTACCGAAGATGGCCAGCACACTCCCAAGAAGCCAGGGGAACCCCTCTCATGGCCCTCAGAAGGAACCAGTCCTACAGAGACCTTGGTATCAGACTTCTAGCCTCCAGAGCTGTAAGAGAATAAATTTGCTATTTAAGCCACCAGTCTATGGTGCATTGCTATGGCAACGCTGGGAAACTAACACACCACCCCTAACCTTCCCCAGAGAAGAGAGCTGCGTCCCAGGAGCACCTGGCTGGAGCTGCATTCACAGAGGTGGCAGAGCCAGGAGGAAGCTGAGCAATGAAGAGCCTCACCACTCTCTCCTCCTACCCTCCAGCGCCCTGCGTGGCCTAAGCCAGTGGAAGCCCGCAGGCAAGGGAGGTGGGAGAAAGTGCCTGGAGGGGCTCACTGTCCACACCTCTTACACCTATCTGGGTATCCCCTCCGCAGATACAGCAGGAAGGGAAGTCAGGAGAGCCTGATCCAACACTTTCATCTGACCTCCTCCTTCCCCAGGAGGGAGTGTGACAATGCAGCCATTATAATGCAGAATCGACAGTCCAATTGGAGGATGTGGATTCTCAGTCTCACGTGCCTGCGGAATACAGGGCTGCTGCCTGTGACATCATTGCTGTCTTGTGCTTCCACTCGTGCACCCCAACCGCTTTAGAACAATGGCTTCTTGAAAGATTTTATTACTGAATAGGTAATACTTTGATATCGTATCCAATTAAAAGATGCAAAAGCACAAACACGAAGATGTGGAGAAATCGGAACCTTCGTGCCCTGTCGGTGGGACTGCGAAACGGGGTGCAGCTGCTGTGGAAAGCCGTATGAGGATTCCTCAAAAAATTAAAAGGAGAACCACAATATGCTCCAGAAATTCCACTTCTGGGGATTATACCCAAAGGAGCTGAAAACAGGCACCCAAACAGCTACCTGTACGCCAGTGTTCAGACAGCATTATTCACAACAGCCAAACAGTCCCAGTAGCTACCAGTAGACGAATGGATAAATCGGTAACATTCCTACCGTGGAATAGTATTCAGCCATAAAAAGTACCGCATCCGTGCTTCCACGTGGAGGAGACTTGAAGGTATTAAGCCAAGTGAAATGAGGCAGACACAAAAGGACAACTATTGTATGATTCCACTCACATGGGATACACGAATAGGCAAATATATCGAGACAGAGGTTCCAGGGGGAGGGGACGGAGGAGGCGGAGTGGGGAGTTATTGTTTAACAGGATGAGGAAAAAGTCCTGGACACAGACGGTGGCGACAGTTAACCCCGTGAATGTGCCTAATGCCACCGAATTGGATATTTTAAAATGGTTAAAAAGGTAACATTTAAGTTATGTGTATTTTGTCACAGTACAAAAGAGTGTATTTTTAAAGAGGACGCAACGAAAAGGAAGTCCCCCTCCCACCGCAGTCCTTGCCATACAACCCCCTCCTTGGAGACCCTCCTAAGACCAGGTTCTGACTCTCCTGAAGACTGGAGTTACACAGGTAGGTGCTCTCCTCCTGAACCCTTCTCCCTAGCTTCTGTTCACTCCATAAAGGGTGGCATACTAGACACATGGCTTTATATTTTGCTTTTTGCGCTTAACAATATGCTTTGGGGAGCATCCTTGTTCTTCTGTGTCTCCCTTTCTCTCTGCCCCTCCCCCCCCTCGCACGCTGTCTCGCCCTCTCTCTCAAAAATAAATACTTTTTAAATTTTTTAAAAATTAAAAAATAAGGGGCGCCTGGATGGCTCAGTTGGTTAAGCGTCCGGCTTCGGCTCAGGTCGTGATCTCCCGGTCTGTGAGTTCGAGCCCCGCGTCGGGCTCTGTGCTGACAGCTCAGAGCCTGGAGCCTGCTTCGGATTCGGTATCTCCCTCTCTCTCTGCCCCTCCCCCGCCCATGCTCTGTCTCTCTGTCTGTCAAAAATAAATAAACATTAAAAAAAAATTTTTTTAATTAAAAAATAAAAAAGAATGGTAGAATTTCAGAAACCCGCCAAGTGTGCGTATTCGTGAGGACAGGGTGGGGATACGATCTCGTCAGTTCGGCTTCACAAACGTTTATGGAGGCCACACCAGGAGAAAGGTCCCTTGCTAGATGCTGGTATAATAATAGCCGACAGCTATAAAGCTCTTACCATGTGGCGGCTACTGTTCTTTGCACATTAACTTACTTAATCCTCAGAACAACCTTATGATGTAGGTGCTATTATTAATTAGTCCCGTTTTACAGGTCAGTACTGCCGGGCATGAAGAGGTAAGTAACTCGCCTAAGATCCCATAGCTAATTAGTGATGGAACCGGGGCTGCACCCAGAGTGGGGCTCTAGGGCCCTTGCTCTTGTGCAGTCCTGGTGCTGCCTCTCGGGCATGCAAACCTTTACAGAATTTCATGCCAGCCCCGGGCTTCCTACTGAGAGAGGTATAATGATGCCTTAGACATAAGCCTCAATGAGCTCATGGCTGCAGCAGGGGCAGAATTACCCTAATACAAGGCCAAGAACTGATCAGTGTTAAAAGAGGAACAAATCGAATGCTCTGGATGGTGGAGGAAAGATGACGAGAAATATCTCGTAGAGGACGGGACATCTGAGAGTAAAGGGAACCAACAGTAATGGACCAGCCATCCCACACCGGCCACTTCATATGTTGAGTCCTCCTGATGACCCTATCACTGACCCCATTTCACAGACCCAAAAACCTGAGGGTCCCAGAGATGCATTAAAGTGGTGAAGCCAGGAATCCTCTCCCAGGATCAGCTATAACTCAGAGCCAGCAGCCTCTCTGCGGTGAGGTGCCAAGAAGGTGTTCCCAAGGCCAGTGACATCAGCCCTCCTGTGTTGGGAACGTGTGGGATCTTTAGTCAGCCTAATGTGAATTGTGGCCAATTAACAAGCCAAAAGCACTTTGAAGATGACACAGTGCATGTAAAGGGCCCGTTCCCACAGATGGCAGTCAGTGAGGCAGGACAGGGCGGTTTGGGGTGAGGATTATGGGGGGACAATGTCTCAGCAAGGCAGGAATTCCTGGGGCAGAGGAGCCAAGAGGGAGGAGGTTGAGCTCATCAGCCAGGCTGGGCTCCAGGAGAAACCTCACTGTTTCTAGAAGGATCAAAAGGAGTCTCTTAAGAGGTCCTGGGAAGCTGCAGGCCTCTGGCCACCCTCCTAAAACAATGATGTGAATGGGGGCGTCCCGCATGCTGCTCAATCGATGGTCACCACACACTGGCCTCTCGCCAGATGCTTACATAAAGTATCAGCAGAAGGAGACACAAAAACCAGGGAACAGTTGTTGCCTCAGAGAGAACTACAGGGCTGGCTCAGGGGAGGGAGACAGACTTTTCACCGCACACCCTTGTGCTTCCTTTGAATTTTGAACCATCCAACTGTATTATCTCTTCAAAAATAAATAAATAAAGCTGAAATTTTTAAATAAAGATGATCAGAGCATATCGCTGGGGAAGGAGAAAGGTTACAGAGTAGCTTGTTGGATGTAATTTAATTTCTATGTTCTAAAACCCTACGTGTGACACCAATAAGGGAACACACTGACATCACAGATCTCCTAACGGGATGCACTGAGGACCCGGGATCACTTCCGTGGTGTTGCTGCCCTAACTGCCAAACCTGAATCTACTCCTAAGGACGTGTCAGGCAAACCTTGAGTGGCCCGGCCTGTACCCCTCCAAAATGTCAAGGTCATGAAAGAAAAAGAGGCAGAGGACCTATTTTAGACGGAAGGAGAATAGAAACCCATGGCGACTAAATGTAACTGTGTGGTCCTGGATCGGATCCTGGAGCAGAAGAAAAAATTGCAGTCAACGACGTTGGTGAGACAATTGGCAAAATTTAAGTCAAGACGTGCAGACTAGATAATGGTACTGTGTCAACATTAAATTTCCAGATTTTGTTGATTATAATATGGCTGTACAAATTAATATCTTTGTTTTCCAGAAATACATAATGAAGTATTTAGCAGCAAAGGCTCAACTTACTCTCAAATGGTTAATACACATATATATTAATATGTATATATGTATTACATATACATATATATTAACATGTATATATATGTATATACATTAATATGTATATATATGTATGTACATAGAAAGAGAGAGAGAGAATGATAAATGTGGCAAAATGCACATCTGGGTAAAAGATATATGAGAGTTCTTTATACTAATCTTGTAAGTTTTTCTTAACTGTGAAATTAATTCAAAAACAATAGAAAGATATAAGCCGAAATCTTATCAGTGCTTATTAGTGTGGCGGGATTGCCATTGAGTATTTTTTCTTTTTGCCAATCTATACTTCCCTCGTTTTTTTCTTTCCTTCTTCCCTCCCTCTCCCTCTTCTCTCCCTCCGTCCCTCTGCCCTTCCCTCTGTCCCCCTGCTCCCTTTCTTCCTTCCTTCCCTCCCTCCCTCCCTCCTTCCCTCCTTCCCTCCTTCCTTCCTTTCCTTTCGAAAAAGTAATATGGTAAAAGTAATTCGGCCTAGTTCTTTTCGTTGTTGTTGTTTAACTGATCTCTATACCTAACGTGGGGCTCAAACTTACAACCCTGGGATCAAGAGGCCATGTATGTTCTACCAACAGAGCCAGCCAGACTCCCCTTTGGTAAAAGCAATTCAAATGTTATAAATGTCTATTCCAGCATGAGTCTGCCTCCTCAGCTCCCCAGCACCCCTCGCAGAGGTAACCACCACCATTACATATTTCTTGCGTCTCCTTGCAGATGTATTCTGTCCGTACGCGAACATGGACTGTCTAGGTAGCCTCTCCTTGCTTTCTCCCCACAAATGGTGACATCTCATATCTTGATGTGCACACCATTCTGTACCTTGCCTTTCCTCAGATAACACTATGTATCTTCATGATCCCTCTATATGAAGACATATTTTTAAGGGCTGCCTAGAATTTCATTGCACTGCTGTGTCATGATTCTTTGAACCAATCCCCATTGTCATGGACAGTTTAGTCCTTTTTCAATCTTTTATTTATTTTTTTTTTAATTTTTTTTAACGTTTATTTATTTTTGAGACAGAGAGAGACAGCATGAACGGGGGAGGGTCAGGGACAGAGGGAGACACAGAATCTGAAACAGGCTCCAGGCTCTGAGCCATCGGCACAGAGCCTGAAGAGGGGCTCGAACTCACAGACTGCGAGATCATGACCTGAGCCAAAGTCGGACGCTTAACCGACTGAGCCACCCAGGCGCCCCTTTTCCAATCTTTTATAAGCAAAATTACAATGAATTGCACCCACTTCTTTGTGCACAATGTGTAAATAAATACATAGAGAGGATAATCTCCTACAAGTGGAGGTGCTTCCTGGAAGCACGTATGCTTTCACATTTTGAAAAATTTTTTTAACGTTTTTATTTATTTTTGAGACAGAGAGAGACAGAGCATGAATGGGTGAGGGTCAGAGAGAAGGAGACACAGAATCTGAAACAGGCTCCGGGCTCCGAGCTTTCAGCACAGAGCCTGATGCGGGGCTCGAACTTACGGACTGCGAGATCATGACCTGAGCCGAAGTCGGCCGCCCAACCGACTGAGCCACCCAGGCGCCCCTGCATTTTGGATGCTGTCGTGGTTGGCCCGCAGGATGCGCACATCTGCCTCCGCACTCCACTGCCTCCGCACACCGCACGCTTCACATTTTTGGATCTCTGCCAATCAGATAGATTTTTTTTTTTAAATGATATCTGGTTGTAGTTCCAATTTGCATTTCTATTATGACAAGCATAGATGGTATCTTATCATTTTCTCTAAATGCCATTTGTATTATTCTGTCATCCCTCCCTGCAAGTATATGAATGATTTAAATTTTCTACCACAGACCTAACCCTCCCACAGAGATACCCGTGGCATTAATCTCAGGCTGAGCCCTCTTTGGACTCCTCTGGGGACTGACAAGAAGAGGATCTGTATCTCCTGGTGCGTCTGGACCACAGCCATCCCAGGGACTCCAGTCTCCTTTTGTGTTTACTAGCTGTAAACCAAGGGCGATAATTTACCATGGGAGCTGGGAATGTGACTCAGCTCAGGGTTGGGCAGCCACGGGCTCTCTGACCAGCCAGCCCCTGGTGCCTGGCCCATGAAGGCCTGATCTCAGAATTTGCAGCGTGCCCCCTGCCCATCCTCAAAGAACAGAACTTCTTAGTCCCTCTGAGTTTCTGTTTTCTCCCCCAGTCTTTGAAAAGCTGCGGTGGGAACAGAACACTTCATTCAAAGGAAGTCCTGAAAGGCCCTTTTGTGGTGCATCCGGTCCAGGAACCAGCTCAGTGTTCTCTGAAGGAAAAAGACTTGAACAAAAGCTGGCATCCTAGGAACCCTGGAGGTCAGGCCCTCGTTAATTAGCCACTGGCGTCCCTGCCTCATTAGTATTCAAACACAGGCAGAACACAGCTTCTGCCCCTCCAAGCTTTCCCTTAAACCTCCTCCATGCAGAGATTGATGTTAGAGGTGGGATTTTTTTTCTTTTCCCTCCATCACTTGCAAGATATCCACAGATAGGGGCTTTTTCTACCTCAGGACCTGGCTGAGGGGGGACATGGCCAGGTTGTCAGTCATTATCTTGATCACACCCTTCTTGTAGACAGAGCCCCAGCTTTGGAAGCAAATGGACTGATGTTCAGATTCCCCACTCTACCCCTTTCTGGCTGGATGACCTTAGCAGATGACCTCTCGGGGCTAGTGTTCTCCCTACAATTATGGATTTACAATAGTACCTATTGTTCAAGGAAGGTGCTGGTGCCTTGGGACACAGAAAATGTGCAGAAAGGGGATTTGGAGATCACAGAAGAACAGAATGAGAAGGGATTCGTTTGCCCGGCTTTTTTTTTTTTTTTAATTTTTTTTTCAACGTTTATTTATTTTTGCGACAGAGAGAGACAGAGCATGAACGGGGGAGGGGCAGAGAGAGAGGGAGACACAGAGTCGGAAACAGGCTCCAGGCTCCGAGCCATCAGCCCAGAGCCTGACGCGGGGCTCGAACTCCCGGACCGCGAGATCGTGACCTGGCTGAAGTCGGACGCTTAACCGACTGCGCCACCCAGGCGCCCCAGCCAGGCTTTTTCTTAGAGGAGATCAACCCAAGGAAATAACCACTGAGTTCTAAAAAAAAAAAAAAAAAAAAAAAAAAAAAAATGCAATCAAATCCTAATACTTCCTTTTGAGTTGAAATTCAGAAACTTCTTATTATGCTATTGCCTTCAAGGTAAACAATTAAAAAGTAAAAGAAATAAAAAAGTAAATCCTCGCCCTCGCTGCTAAGGCCCCACGTGAGCAGGCCTCTGTCCACCTCCTTGTCTCCGATCTACCACTCAACCTTGGACTGTGGGGTGTCGGCGGGGGCAGGGGCACGAGGGCAGGCCATCCCGAGATGGGCCACGTTGGCATGAAGATTACTTTGAGCTGAAGGCAATCAAGACCCTATGGGCTCAATAGAAACTTTTGCCCCTCCTTTAACTACCCAGAAAAATCTAAATTGGGGTGTTTTCCAGAACAAGGGTTATTACCAGAGATAAATTTTATCTGAGTCACCCATCTGTATGGCAGGGGCGACATCTAATTACCGAACATCTGCTTTTCTTCTTATCGCCCTTTGAAGCGCACTCCTTTGCCCTGAAGTCCCAGGCCCCTACCCACATCTCTTCAGTTCAGGATGACAAACGTACCTCATTTTGCCTGACCGTTTTGGGAATTTCCATGTGTGTGTGGATTCCCCATCTGTACGTCATTAAATTTAATTTCCTCCTATTCATCTGTCCCAAGTCAATTTGATTCTTAGTCCAGCTACAAGGACCCTTGAGGGGACAGGAGTTCTTGCTCCCCGACAGCTCCAAGGCCGTGCCAGTGAGCATCTCTCAGTGTGTGATTGCTCAGGGTTCCCTTATCCCTCCCGTAGCCCCTGATGGTGGAAGCCCTTTCGACCTAGACTCTCTCCCACCCTCTCCTCTCCACTCTGGCTGACTCTTGCTCAACATTCAGGTTTCAGCTGAAACATTCACTCATTTAGGATGTGCAGGGGCCCGAACCCCTGAATGGGTTATTTGCTCCTACGACCCTCTCTCTGCAGGTTCTGTCTTATAACATGTGCTGCACCTGTAGTTTCGGACACCCTGTTTTCCTTGCTGGCTGCTAGAGCCACCAGGATGCATTCCTAGAGCTGGCACTGTGACTCACTGTGACTGGCACCTGGAAGGGGCTTGTGGAATATTTTGGCAAGGAAGAAGAGGGGAACATATTGGGGAAGGAAAAGATAGGTTGGAAGGGAGACGTGGATGTACCGACGGGCTTTCTGGAGTCCCACAGCAAAGGGCAGCCACCTACTCGCTTCCCGCCTGGGTAAAGCCCCCTGGAGATGAGGAGAGGTTGGGACACACACGTCTATGGCACTTGAAGGAACAAGCCCTTTGAAATCCCCTTCTGAACTTTGCTGGGTACTTCCTCTTAGAAGCTTCAAAGTGGTTTTCAAACCCTAATTACCCCACACACTATGGCCCCAGGCAGCCGCCACACTGGGCCTCGGTGTTCCTGTTTGCAAGTTAGGAAACTGAGCCCCAAAGTTAAGTCCTTGCCCGGGGCCCGAAGAGGAAATCAGCCTGAAAGGTTGTTGCCGTTCTCAGGAAACTACCCAATAGAGGAAGAGCTGGAAGCTGAGGGTACTTTGGGCCTCAGTTTACCCATATGGGTGAGGGGACCCTCACTGCTCTACAATTCTTTAATTCTCTACTGTGCATTTACCCAGCTCAGGAGTTATAATGAGGCAGCCCAGGCAGGCCACATGCGGCCCTCAAACATGTGTTGTGATTGTCTTAGGGTTTGTTTTTTTTTTAACAGAAGATTTTTATAGCAAAATTGAAATTTGAGGATTCTCTTGAAACATCAAAAGGTCTGGAAACACTGGACCCACAGATTCCATCTCCACTAGGTGTAAGGCTAGCTGGAGCTGGGTAGCAGCTACCTCCTTTGCACAGGGCACATGTTCGCCAATTTGCCACAGACCCCAGTGCCGCCTCTTGTCTCTGACCTGGCTTCCTTCACTCATTCATGAAACCCGCCGAGCCCTCTTGGCAATTGAATCAAAGCTCTTGTACTGCCTCTTCCACCTTAGTTACTACCTCTGGCTGCACTGGCCTTCTCTGGGTTTCTTGTAAAAGCCAAACTCTTTCCAGCCACAGGACCCTTATATATGCTGTTCTGTCTGCCTGGAACACTCTTCCCCCACAACTCTCAGTTGAAGGGTGGCTTCCTCTATCTGAATTGGGTTCCCCTTAATGTATCTATAGCTATCTCCCAGGCCGCATCACAACTTGTATTTATTCATGAGTGTGCTTACTTGCTTGTCTTCTGTGTCCCCTATTAAAATACAAACTCCTGGAGGGCAACAAAAACTCAGTGTTATTGACTGCTGCCTCTGCAGCATGCAGCCCAGAACCAGACAAACCTTGGGAACTTGGTAAATGTTTCTGGCGTGAACGTGTGAATGAATGCATGAATGGGACCCTGGCAGGCCCAGTGGATGTCCATCCAATGATAAGTAGCCAGTCATCCTGCCAGGGGTTGGTAAGTAGATGCTATTTTCCCAGTTTCCTTGTGGCATTCACTCAGGCACATATGCTCCTTTTTCTAGAAGCCCTGGGATAAAAAGTGACCAAGAACACTTCAGGGGGGTTTTAAAAGTATTTATACCTGGATACATGTGTCAGGCAAGGACAGATGACTAAAGCAACCAAAGAAGACGCAAGATGACAGTACAAAGTGAGGCTTCTTCCAGATGCAGAAAAGGAGGCTTGGCTTCAATTAAATCAGCAAGTCCCAAAGTGGATGCAGAGAGGGGGGGTTGTTGGACACCAATCTCAACAATCACGAAAAGGAGAGCCTCCCTTGAAGTTTAAGAGTTTAAGGCAAAGACAAGCCACCTCCCTCATCCTACTTTATGCAAAGGACCTTATGATGTCTTCTACCCAAGACACAGGATGAGTCAAGAATAAAAACAGGTTTAAGGAAGCATCCGATTGCTAGGGGACAGGTCAGAGGCTGGGTTGGAGGCCCATTTACAACCATGTGGTCAGTGTTTGGTGATGTCGAATGAATAAATGATGGCATGAATATTGTAGATATCCAATATTATAAGATGCCATATTGCATGCCTCTCCCCCAGGTGCCCAGCAGATCCTGGCCAAAGCATGAGTGCTGGGCAAAACGGATTCAAACGGTCATTCATTTGGTGTTTCTGGTATCTCCAAGCTGTACCTAACTCGTGTTGAAAAGGTTAACCTTCCAGGCTGGGGAGTCAGCCACTGAAAGGGGGTCGGCCACAGGGAAAGTTACAGGGTGAGGATGGTGAGGCTGAATAGATGTAAGCATTCAGGTTTGGCATCTCATATTGGATGAATGGAGGGGGTCTCCAGAGGTGGGGGGGTAAAGGGATGAGGTGGCATGAACAGGTATCGCCAGCTTCTGGTCAAGAATCCACTCCCAGCATCTCAGATCCCAAGAGGGAACAGCTCCTCATCGTTGGCCATCCCCCAGCTTCTCCCGGCCTCCTGCAGCATCTCTCCCCTCCATATCCCAGGAAAACAAGAGAGATTGGCCAGAGGACAAACGTGGCACTTGAGGGTGGCTGGGGGCTGGAGAAGCGGAAAAAGGCAGGAGATTTTTGCTCATCACAAAAACAAACAAACAAAAAAACAGTAAAGAAAAAAAAACCCATAAAACTTTACTAATAATGCTCCCCAAAAGGGAATAGACTACTGCCTAAGGTAATGAGCTTCCTGTCACTGGAAGAGTACAGGTGAGACCCTGGAAGCCATTTTCATGACTCTTGTAGATGGGATTCCAGCCAGCATCAAGTAATGTTCTTATCTTGGTGGCTGTGGGTGGGAGAGTTTTCAGACCCCCTGATATTGTAGGCAACATTTTTTCTGTATCTTTTGTTTTTCTTATAGAAAGTGTTCATGAGTTTCTTTAGTTTCTCAAAAGGGTTTATGACTCAAAAAAGATTAAAAATTATTCAGAGGAACTGATGAGGTCACCATTTCCCCAACCATTTCTGATTCTGCACATTAGAATCATCTGAGGAGTTAAAAAAAATATGGGGTGTCTGGGTGGCTCAGTCGGTTAAGCATCCGACTTCGGCTCAGGTCATGATCTCACGGTGTGTGGGTTTGAGCCCCATGTTGGGGTCTGTGCTGACGGTGCAGAGCTTGGAGCTGATTTGGATTCTGTGTCTCCCTCTCTCTCTGCCCCGCTCCCACTCACTCTCTCTCTCTCTCAAAAATAAATAAACATTAAAAAAATTTTACAAAAAATATGAGACCCTCCCCAGCTCCCACTCCGAGCTTACTGAACCAGAATCCCCCAAAATTTGTGTTTTTGAAGAGCTCTTACTGGATGATTCTGATGCCCTCAACCAAGGACTGGTCTGAAGTCTCTAAAAAATAGTAACCAAAGGCCTCCATGAATTTTAAGTGATTTTTCACCCTGAAAGTTTTAGAATTCCAAGACAGAGGTCACAAAACAGGGCCCCGTGGGCTTCTCTGGCCTATGGGTGTGTTTTAAAATAATAAACAACTTTGGCCAATGTTTAAAAATTGGAATAGTTCTGGGTGCGTGGATGGCTCAGTCAGTTAAGTGCACAACTCTTGATTTCGACTCAGGTCATGATCATCACAGCTTGTGAGTTCGAGCCCCAAGTCGGGCTCTGCACTAATTGTACAGAGTTTGCTTGGGATTCTCTGTCTCCCTCTCTCTCGGCCCCTCCCCCACCCCTCACTCACTCCCTCTCTCTCTCTCTCAAAATAAATATTTACAAAAATAAAAAAATTGGAATGGTTCACACACAATTCAAATTTTCAACTTCTATAAAATGCAATAAATTTCTCCTATAAATCTCCTATAAGAGAGCTAACAAAATTTGACCCTAATTTGCAAATCCCAATATTTGATTGAAACTTATTGTGTTTGCCACAGTCCCCACCACTCCCTATGGCATACAATCAGCTTACTTTGCTCTTAGGAGTTAACTGCCTAGCCCCTGCAGGCACTTAAGTTTGAGACCCCTGTTTGGAGCTTCCCCAAAAATTCACCAGCCTAAGAGATTGTTGACTCCAACGTATTTCCCAAATTGAGAAGAAGGCTGTCTGCTCCTGGCTGAGCTGGGAACTGAGGGGCCACAGGTCTCCACTTTCCCCAGCCCTCTGCCTCCCACCCAGCTGACATCTAGGAGTTGTCCTTCAACTCTGTCCAGCACCAGGCCAAGGACTTCAAAGCCACACTAGATCCAAATTGAGTTGACACTAATCCTCTTTGGCCTCGGCCTGTTTTCTTCTGCCAGGCAGAAACTTCCCGCCTCTGCTCGCTTCCTATTAAAATTAACAAGCGTTGCAAGCCAGCATCAAAGGCAGGGTTGTGTCTTTAATATTCCAGGCAGGCCCAGGCTGTGATCACAGCCCCTCCCCCATCTTCTTCTCTTCCAACTGAATTGGGGAAAATGGTTCGGCTGAGAGTGCCAGAATCAGAACATTGGCCATCCTTGTCTGTTTGATATTTGCACCAAGGAAAATTCCAGGGCCAGCAGAACATCTTCAGAGCAATTTTCTTCAAAGTGCCCTGCAAAAACTGGCCAATTATTTGTAAGAGGCAGCCTTAGAAGGGTATGTTATTATCCCCATTTTACTGGCAGGGAAACAGAGGTCAAATGGCCTGCCCCAGCCAGAGAGAAAGACAGAGTGAGATGGATGGAATCAAAGCATAAATCAATGTTCATCCGAGACTCACACAGACCTGTGTCTGGTCCAGGAATCCTAGCACACCCAGGCTTTCATACCCGGCTGGGTTGTCGTGACCACCCCTCCTGGTTCTCATGCTCGGCTTCCCAGACCTGAGCTGTGTGAAAACAGTAGGTCAGGAACCCCACAGGCACTGACTGAGGGGGCAACAAGTTCTGTCATCAGCCCTCTACCACGCAGGAAATGACTGTGGAGACTAATGATCCTCCTTCCATACAACCCTTCAACTCTTGTCTTTGTTTCTTTTCTCCGTAACATTAATTGGGGATGATCTGATTATTTTCAGAGGACCATGCATTTATCCTGAAGTAATCCACAAGTTAAATAACTAGGGCACCATAGTTCCAAGTTATTAGTGGAACCCTGGCAGGTGGGAAGGGGCTGTAGGGTCAGAGGATTGGTCCATCTAGCTGAGGGACCTGTTCAAACAGAAGTCCACGGACACTACCCCCGCTGAGATTTTGGCGTTGGAGGTCTGGCAAGCCCACTGTTGGCAGAGCTCGTTGCAGGGGCTACAGGTCCTGAGCTGCTATATTCCCTCCCACATCTTTGGAGGAAAAGCCTGGCCAAAAAGTGCCTGCAGAAAATGAACAATTTTCTCAAAAAAGTGACTTTGATCCCAACGCTTTTATTTATTTTTTAAAAACTTTTAACATTTATTTATTTTTGAGAGACAGAGTGTGACCAGGGGAGGGGCAGAGAGAGAAACTGAAGCAGGCTCCAGGCTCTGAGCTGTCAGCACAGAGCCCAACGTGGGGCTCAAACCCACAAACCATGAGATCATGACCTGAGCCGAAGTTGGATGCTTTACTGACTGGGCCACTCAGGCGTCCTAATCCCAATGCTTTTAAATACAAACTGCCTTTCTGGGATTTCAGCTGAGGGGATTGTCCCTCTAGAAATCATAGAGTCAAGCACCTTCCCAACAGCTCTCTCTTTACCAGCACCCAGAACAGAACTGGGAGGGGCCTGAGCAGTTATCTAGCTATGGACACCTCCTCAGTGTTTCGGGAGGAACTGAGGCCCTGGCAGAGAAGTGAATTAGTGAGTGACTGACACCAGTGAGTGAATTAAGAAGACTTGGTTGCCCTGGAGAGAGAAGATACAAGAGAAAAAGTAAGATGTGTGCACAGAGGGGAGTGAGACAAGAGGAGGAGAGAGGAGGAGGAGGAGGAGGAGAAGGAGAAGGAGAAGGAGGAGGAAGAGGAAGAGGTGGAGGAGGAAGGACACGAAAGGGAAGGAATGGAGAGCAAGAGAAGGGGGGGCGGACAGACACCCTTGTTTATTTCACCACCCAAGCACATGGTTCTGTGATGCCCGCCAATGATCTCTCTGGGAATCTCAGCTCCCCAATTACACCATAAAACCTTCTTTGTACCCCTAGGTGAGGCATGTGGCACCGTGTGGGGCCCGAAGCAGTTGCTTCATCTGAGCAGGTGGTTCTGCGAATGGCCACACTTGATAGTCACATAGGAGGTTTACAAAGGCCAGGAGGTTTTATTCCTCGATGCGTCACCTCACCCAGCTGATCCGCACCATGGGTGGGATGATAGGCAAGGCCCTTCCCCTCTCAGAGCCTCAGGCTCCCTATCTGTAAATGGGTTTGGGATTGAGAGAGGGTTTAGACCACATTATTGCCCTTATAGCCCTGGCATTCTAGAATTACGTCCATTCCAGGAGTTCTGCTTCTGTCCTTCAGGTATTCCTGAGAGGTGTTAGAGGGCAAATCCAGAACTCCTTACTATAAATAAATTTCAACTGGAAGGAAGAGTTTGTAAACAAAGGGTATAAAGCACAGAAGCCTAGGATGAGTTTTGCCAACTTGACCAATCCCCCGTGGCCTGAGCAACTGCTGGCAGAGAACATGAAGACTGTGGACACAGCTCCAGGCTGTCCCTCCACTCCCCACTGACCCTGAGTGGCCTTCCTGGGGACATACCAGGGTGTTCATCTTCCTCATCCCCTAAGATCACTTTGAGTCCTCTGCACGGGGAAATTATTAAAAACCAGTAAGGTGCGGGGCGCCTGGGTGGCTTAGTTGGTTGAGCGTCCAACTTCGGCTCAGGTCATGATCTCACAGTCTGTGAGCTCGAGGCCCATGTCGAGCTCTGTGCTGACAGCTCAGAGCCTGGAGCCTGCTTCGGATTCTGCATCTCCCTCTCTCTCTGCCTCTCCCCACTTGTGCTCTGTTGCTCTGTCTCTCAAAAATAAATAAATGTAAAAAAAAAAAATTTAAAAAAAAACCAGTAATGTGGAAAGAAAGAGACAGGCCGTGTGACTATGAAAGTGATACAAACTGGTCCCAAAGTCGGATTGGTTAGTGCGATGCCCACTGAGCAATCGTAGAACGCAGCGCGTTAGCAAGAACACTGGACCACAGAGTAGACCCAAGCAGCCAAAAATCTTAACAATGGTACACTCAGCCTCAGTACTAATGAGGGGAATGTAAACCAGTAACCAAGAAAATGCCATTTTGTATCTGCCAGACTGATGAAACTTAAGTCTGACAATATCAAGTGTTAACAAGGACGTGGGCAAATGGTCCCTTGAGGACACTGATCACACGGGAGTATGAACTTTTGGTAAGCAATTTGGGACTATCTAGTAAAGTGGAGTAAGCCTGTGACCTTCCGCTCAGCAAGTCTGTTCCCAGAGAAACTCTGGGACATGTCACACAAGGAACCATGTATATGTGGCAATCCATTACAGCAGCGTTCGAATAACGATAAAGGGGAAACATCTAAATGCTCGCCAATAAGAAAAAGGATAGAACTGTGAGATCGTCTTATAATAAATAGAATGCTATATGGCAGTTAAAATCATAAATTTCAAAATGCTAAGCCAAAAAAGCAAAAAAAAAAAAAAAAGTTGTAAAAGGCTACATGGAGAATGATGCCATTTTATATGAGGTTTACAAACTTGTAAAACAAGACCATATAATTTTTTATAGACACATATATATGTAGTAAAAGTAGAAAAAACATGCGTGGGCATGGTCCACACTTTGAGAAATCAGTTCCCGGGTTTGGTGGTGGGGTAGGCAGGAGATAAGGGACATTTACGTGAAGGGTTTCCACTCTGCTTTGCTCCTTTAGGTCATTGAAATGAATAATAGGACTTAGTGTTAATATTTGGTCATGCTGGAAGTTTCCACATTTAATTTTCTATTCTCTGTTTTTGAAATCGTTCAGAATAAAAATAATAACTCAAAAAAGAGAGAGAGCAAAAAACAAGGAAGAGCATTGGCCCAGAGTTCCAACTGAGAAATCTGCCAAGTGCCGCTGTTCCCTTGGGCAAGGCCACTAACCTTGAAGGTGAAGCTGGTGTTCAATGGCTTTCCTACGGGTTCCAGCTGCGATACCACCCCCACCCCAGTGAGAGGAGGTGGGCGGGATGCACAAGACAAAACAGATTGTAAAAAGAATGGCTGCCCCATTTAAATAGAAGAGAGGAGGGGTGAGGCCTGACATCCCCTCTGCAGCAGCGCCTGCAATACACCTCCCTGAATCCCCGGGGCTGTGAGCCTGAGCGGCGTGAAAACCCCAACACTCCATGAGGAACCCAGAGTCTGCCTAGACTGGGAGAAATGAAGGGCCAAGACCAGGCAGCTAGGGCACAAAATTTAAGGAGCTACTCACTCTCAGGGTCATTCAAGCACCACCCTGCACTTGCGTGCCTTTAGAGAAATCCTGCTTGCTTTCCCTTTTTCTGACGGCTGTTGAACTATGTATTGCCCCTGCTGGAAAGCAAGCTCCTGATGACCAGTCCCTGTGTCTGGCTCACTTACCTCATCCAGAGTGTTAACCTGAAGCCTAGTACACAGCAGGGCCTGAATGTTTGCTGAAGCATTGATGGAAGGAAGGGAGGAAGGAAAGGAGGAAGGGAGGGAGGAAGAAAGGGAGGAAGGGAGAGACGGAGGGAGGGAGGAGGGAAGGAGGGAAGGGGGGAGAAAAGAAGGAAAGGAAAGTAGGAAGAAAAAGGACTTAGGAAGGACAAATGGACAGAGATGTGAGCCTCTCGTCCCATCCCCAAAGCCCTAATCTGGGCTGCCAGCCAACCTGGGCCAGCCACTTTGCTCCTGGGGGCAATGAGTGTGGGTAATTGTTGGCTTTGACCTTACTCATCCTTCCTCTAGGGCCGTGTGCAAAGCGGAGGGTTTCACTTGCCCAGTGGGTACTGAATTACAGCCCTGGAGCTGGAGTCCTGTGTAATTAACTAGCAGCCACAAGCCCTGGAGAGTCTGTGAAGTCTGCCGAGCACACAGATGATTGGGCATCGAGCAAGGTGGCTCCTAATTAGCCTTGGCCTGATTTTTACAATCCACAGAGCTGAGACCCACCTCCTGGGAGGCTGGTTATGCACCGGTTGTGGGTTCTTTACCTGGGCTCCGTGAATGGAAGGTGGGAGCCTGGAAAACAAAATTCTGTGTGTATACATTTTGGTTGGAGTGAAGAGACTTTCTTGGAGCTATCCTGAGACAGAACAGCCCCAGACTCCCTGGCATGTATAGCTTTCTCAGTCTCTCTCTCTCTCTCTCTCTCACACACACACACACACACACACATGCATTGTTACCTTAGCTTAGCTGATGGAACAAATGTCTAGAGACATATATTTAAAGGAAACGTGAAGAACCTTACAGTTTATCAAAATCTACAGAAGCTCTTCCTGATGATAAGATCTTCAGAACTTGGATCACAGAGAGGGAAGCATCTCGTTAGCCCAGCAGGGGAGGAGTCATAGCGCATGAGGAAGGGGGTGCTGGCCCTGCTCCTCTCAACCAGCCTCCCACTCCAAAGCCCAACTCGCCAGGGTTTGGGGCTCTGTCACCCCTCTGCACCATGCTTTTCCAGGCCGGGCTGTGGACAGATTTGTGACAATGATGTTCACCCTTCGTGTTCTTCATGGCTTCCTACTGCTCCCGCGAGTTTTCTATCCTAGCATCTCCTGTCCTGCTCTTTCCACTTATCATCTCCCTTCTAAAAATGACAAGCTGATGTTCGGAGAGGTGACATGCCTTGCTAAAGCATCGAGGCCAAACTCCAGGTATATCTGACTCCACATCAAGCCGTCTATAAACATAGCACGCCACCACAAACATAAAATCTTAATAATATCTACCATTGCTCAAGCACTTGCATGTTAAATGCTTGATCTTCTTCATTTTCTCTTAATCCTCACCATAACTCTATGAGTAGACCCAGGGACCCCCATTTTATAGTTGAGGTTCACAGAGATAAGGGAGCGTCCATAGAAAGCGGATGGAAGAGGCAGAATGGGAAACATGTGTGAAGGACCGCTGCCCATAATATTCATTATGCTCTCTCTTGCTAGAGTGTGAAAGGCTATCAAGAAACCCACAATTGGTGCGAGGACAACTAGGCTGTGGTTGTGAACGGACAGTGACACTGGGAGGCAGGGGCATGCAAATTATACCTCAATGAGGTACCACTACACTTCTTCACACTTATCAGAAGGGCAAACATTTCAAAGTCTGAATATAAGAAGTACTAGAGGAGGAAGTGGGGAAATAAGAACTCTCAGAAATTGCTCAAGGGAGTGCAGATTAGTATAAGATCTTGGGAGAGCGACTGTCCCCCCTACCAGCTAGCCACCCTCCTTCTAGGGATGAGTGAGTTTTGTATATTTATGTACATGACATGAAGGGGGATGTTCCTTGCAGGATTTTTGTAATAAAGAAAACATAGTATAAGGGTCTAGGGCAAGAGCAGGTGCAAGGGGGCCCAGTTAGGAAAGGAGCCGAATCTTCCCGGGAGGTGATGGTGGCCCAAACCCGGCGGCCGGCGGCAGTCAAGGCAGGCGAGACTGAGACTGAGACCATAGGGGAATCTGGTTGGAGGTGAGGTGGGGAGAGGCGGTTGGGGATGGAGTCTGAGATGCTGTTTGACATCCATATGGAGATGCTGAGTAGCAGCCGGAAATATGGGGCTGAAGTTCAAAAGAGAGGCTGGGGCTGGAGATGTAAACTGGGAGTCATAAGCACATAGATGGTGTTTAAAGCCATAAGCCTGTTAACTTTTTTATTTCTTATAAACAAAAGAGCTGAAGCAAATATGATCGTGTTGACATCTGTTAATTCTGGGTGGTCGATACGATGGTGGTTGTAATACTCTTCTTTGTACTTTTTAGTAGGTTTGAACTTTTTAATAATAAAGTTAATTAGTAAATAGTTTATAAGGTGACAAGGCTCCAAACTGCTGACGAGTTCAGTCAGGAATGCCTCAAACCTAAAACATAGGTACTGGTAACTAAGTGAGGAGTCAAGTTCAAGTCCTCCCCTGCCATCAACCTAAGTTCAGTGACTGGGGGTTGACCCTGTTTCCCCATCCGAACAACAAGAAGCTGACCCACAATTTCTGAGGGTTCTTGCAGGGCTGACCATCCAGGATTCAAGCTGGTGCCTCATAGGGTCCCTGCCAGCCCAGATGGTATCCACCAACCTCTCATGCCTAGTCTTCCAGATAAGGCCAGAAATACTCCGTAAGAGGGCTCTGTAGATGGAAGTCCAGCTCTGCCTCCAAACAGATGAGAACTACATCGAGGGGAGTCAGAAAGAAAGGGCTCCACCGTCCCCAGGCCCTGGGACCCAAAAGGAATTAGGCTGAGTTTAAAAGTAGGGAACTAAAAGGGTACCTGGGTGGCTCAGTCAGTTAAGCGGCCGACTTTGGTTCAGGTCATGATCTTGCAGTCTGTGAGTTCGAGCCCCGTGATGGGCTCTGTGCTCCAGCTCGGAGCCTGGAGCCTGCTTCGGATTCTGTGTCTCCCTCTCTCTCTGCCCCTCCTCCACTCCTACTCTGTCTCTCTCTGTCTCTCAAAAATAAATAGATGTTAAAAAAAAAAAAGTTTTGTAAGCAAAGAACTAAAACCCAGAGACTTTTAGCCACAGTATTTGAGAAGTTTGAATGCATCCAGTTCAGGACCCCAAGACAGGCTGAAGTCTATTAAAAAAAAAAAAAAAAAAAAAAGAGGGGCGCCTGGGTGGCTCAGTCGGTTAAGTGGCCGACTTCAGCTCAGGTCATGATCTCACGGTCCATGAGTTCAAGTCTCGCATCAGGCTCTGTGCTGACAGCTCAGAGCCTGGAGCCTGTTTCAGATTCTGTGTCTCCCTCTGTCTGACCCTCCCCCATTCATGCTCTGTCTCTCTCTGTCTCAAAAATAAATAAACGTTAAAAAAAAAAATTAAAAAAAAAAAAAAAAGAATAGTCTGTGATCCTGAAATATACAAATAGGTGGGTGGCTAAACCAATCTGCCAAGTTGTAATAGGCCCAGGTAATGATAATGACACTACTACAATAATAAGTGCTTAAAATGCATTCTCTCACTTAACGATCATGAGGACAGTGCCGTAGGGTTATCATTTTCATTAGCCAGGCTTTGCTAATGAGAATATTGAGGCTCAGAGCAGTCAAGCAACTTGCCCCACATCATGCAGCAAAGAAGGGGCAGAACGTGGATTAGGAGCAAAGCAGCATGACCCCAGATCTCAAGCTGTTGACTGCTCTTGGTGAGCAACTCGTTCCTCTCAATCTCCTCAACAAGAGCCAGAGAAGACAGCCTCGGCGTAACTCTGTTAATTGAGCCATTTATTCATCGTCAGCCCATAAATATTTATTGAGTACTCACTGTGTGCCAGCGCTCAGTGTGCCTGGCCACGGGGATGCTGAGATTAATACGGACTGACTTCGTTTTTGAGAAGCATGCAGTCTAGAGAGAGAGGTCAGTGTATAAGCCAGCATAATAGAACCGATGGCTCCAGGCTGCTCCAGGGGGTGGGGCTCATACGTCTAGAGGGTCCCTGTAGGAGAAAGGATGGTGATTCCCAAAAGCAAAACATGGGCCAGGGTGTGGAGTCATGGCGCAGGACTCTTCTCTGACATCATCAAATGGCTGAACTTCCATTCCTAAACCATGAGTCCCAGAAACTTCTTTCTGGCAAAAAACACTGGGCTCAGGAACATGTGTTTAGCTTTTTCCTTCATGAGAAGGGAGAAGATAGAGAGCCCTGTCATTTTGTAAGAGAGGGGTATTGGCTGCTCCTTTGGAACAACCTGTTTCATTGTTTTGAGAAAGCCACTGGACATATGCACGGAGGAGAGGCCATAGCTGGAGATGGAGATATTTACGACTCAGGCTCGAAGGACCTACAACTGCTATGTGACGAGAGAAGAGCTGCCATCGTCAGGACTGCTTTTCTGCAGAGAAGTTCTTACATCAAGACCCCTCGTTTGAGGGGGCAGCAGGGGTGGGGTAGGGGAGTTCATTAACCAATGGGATTTGAGAGCCCCACAAAACCTCTGAACTTGTGGGGGGTGGAAATGTGGTGTTTTGTGCATTTTTTTTCCGGGTAGAGGATCCAGAACTTTCATCAGATTTTCACAGGGCTCCTTGAATCCCGCCGGAAAGCTAAGGATCACTTCTTTGAAGATGAATTAACACATTTTTCAAATATTAATTTTCTAAGGGTGGATTTAAGCTGTGCCTAGAGCCATTGCATGTTCTTGGGGGTGGTGTGTGTATTCTTGTCTTCGTGCTCCATGCAAAGATCTGGAGCTGAGACCCAGAAGACAGGCAAAAGGGCAAAAGGGGCCTGTGGATGTGCTTCTCCAGGCACTTGGAAGAAGGACGCCGGAACATGAACGGGACAGCCTGGGGCACAGCTCAGCATGGACTCGACTGCCCCATGCCACACATGGTTGTTTCAATCTGCACAGCCCAGCAACTGGGAAATATCTTCGTGCTATGGGATAGAATTTTGAAATTATCATTCAGACGGGGCCTTCAGCAAATCACAGTGTCAATCATCCGAGGAAGAAGCCATTCCTGGCTCAGACAGGAAAGAGGGAGGAGAGATGGCTTGGATGAGGGTAAAGGACAATCCCTTCCTCGCTCTGGGCTCATGGGTTGGGCTAGACCTTCTAAGGCATTAGTATCTGCTGCAGGGCACACACATAAGAGGTGAGGCGGGGGAGCTGACCCTATGGACTTGGAAGGAAGACGAAGCCAGCCTCCAAACTCTGACAGCAGCCCTGCCCAGTCAGGGGTTTCCCAGGCTGAGATGTCCTCCTAAACTTCACAACTGTAAGCTCTGGTTTTACTCACCCTTGGCTCCCCAGTGCCCCGCACAGTGCCAGCCTTTAGAAGGAGGTGAATGGATGAACATGCCTGGATCCCCTAGAAGGCTGTGAACTCCTTCCAAGCAAAGGCCATTTCTGATCACTACAGTATCACCCCTGCCTACCCTCCCCATGTCCTGCTGATGACCACGGGGCTGAATCCCTTTCTCCTCACTAGAACTTCTCAGCTCAAACCCATGGTTCCACGGGTCAGACTGAGGCCTCACTGGTCCTTATGGATAAGTAACAGAGACCCCGGCAACTTACAAAAGGAGGATCTGCCTCCACTGGTTATGGCCAGGCCCCATCTTTTTTTGCCTTTCTGACTGGTAACGGTATTTTTCAGCAGAGGTCCTCCGTACCCACAGGCAGGATCCTCATGCATTTATACGTCCACTTGTCATTTACTCACTGGTTCATTTGTCCACTTATGTGTCCACTCACTCTCTCATTCATGTCTTCAGTCCTCTGACCACTCATCTCCTTCCTGTATTCATTCATCTCCTAAACGCTGTGCAGAACGCTGAGGAAGAGAGAGGCATCAGACACAAATCTTGCCTTTGAGAGCTCTGAGATTGGGGCACGGGGCACAAGAGCCATGGACATGCTCACACAGCAGAGTACAAAGTAGTCAACGTCATGAGAAACATACAAACGCATCACTGAGGGGTCACAGAAGTAAAGACTTCTTCCAGTTGAGAAAGGGGGAGATCAGAAGCAGCTTCCTGGAGCGTGTGTCATCAGTGGCAGCTCCAGAATTTCTACGTGGAGAGGGGGTGAAGGTGGCAGCTTTTGGGGACAACCTGAAGCTGCATCATCAGGGGAGCGCTTTACACAAGACTGAAGAGCAATCCGCTGCCTATATCAGAGAATGAGGTTATGGTGAAGATGGGGGGCTCGTTCTCCCACAGAGCCCCTCTTGCTTCTACTACTCAAGAAATGGCATTTGAGCTCATGCTTCGGTAAATGAGGAGGATTTATTTGGACTCGAGGCAGTAGGGAAAGATGAACACCTGACAGGAGCAAAGGCCGGATGTGGAAAAGTTCGGGGCAAGTATGGGGAGCCTGGAGTCCCTAGGTTTTGGTGAGGCAGGTAGAAGGGAGGAGTGGGCAGTGACCTGAGAAAGGTAAGTTGACCTTGGAATGCAAGGCTAAGATGTTCGGGCTTCCTTCAGCAGATGGTGGGAACCGCTGAAGGTTTTGAGAATAACAAGAGAATAGCAAGAGAAAAACAGGGCCAGTGCTATTTTGGGGGTTCCAGCTCCGAAGCAGTGTGGAGAATGAAGAGAAGCAAGCAAGCCCACAGGAGGCTGGTTCCAGGCCCTTCCTAATGTTTAGGGGGGCAGAGCAAGAGCACAAATGGAGGTTCACACGCCACTGGCTAAAATATCTAAAAGTTATAAATCAAATTGACAAATAAAATACATTCCATCCCCCTACCTTACAGAGAGCTTCATAGCCACCTGAAGGACCAGCTTCAAATGTTTAGTTCTCAAATCCTCGCACTGGAAGGCACCTAGAGAGCTGCCCATGGCCCCAAGGCCCACCTCCCTTCTTTTCCCAACCTTAGCCTCTTCCCTCACTCCGAGAGGCCTCATGCACACCAGCGGGCTCCCAGCCCACACATCCAAACTCTGTTTGCACCCCCAGCAAACAGCTACCTCCAGCCACCCTTCAGGCCTAGAGTGACACACACCAGCTGCCCATCTGCCCTTGGGAGCCTGGGGCAGAGGTCTGAGCAAACCCTCGGAAGCAAGCCGGCTTGGGATGAGACAAGATTCCAGAATCCAGAGTGTTATGTGTATGGTCTAGAAGAGGTTGCGTACTTCGGTTGGGGACGTGCCCCTGACCTTTGGCCTTCTCACCCAGGGAGTCTGGAGGATATGCCAAAAAAGGCCCCAGTGGGGCTTTCTAAAGCCCAAGACCCTGGCTAGAAGCCCCCTCTGCCCATGGTAAGGGCTTTTAGGACCAAGGGAGATGGAATGAGGCCCCGAGCCAGGCCCTGTGAAGAAGGGAGCAGAAATGGCAGGCTGCATAGGACTTGGAGAGCAGAGGGTACAGCTGCCAATCTGAGCACTACGAGCACCACTGGAGCCTGAGCCCGGCTCCTTGATACCTTGGCACATACGCAGATGGGTGGATGAGCCACCTGCATCCCTTCTGAGAAGCCACCTGTGTGACTGTACTGCCCTCCCTCTCCTCTGCCCTCCTTCTGCCCGCTCCCTCCAACCCCCAGCCCGCAGCGTCTGGCCGGGCCGTGTGCAGGGCGTCTGGCCCCAGGGACAGGTGGGGTGCGCCCAAGTGCACACCTACACAGCTATAAATAGGGAGCCTCCAGCGGCTGCTGGCTCAGCTTCTCTTCCCCAGCTGTGATAGCACTGGAGCCTCTGGAACACCTGGACCATGGACCCCGGCGAATGCACCTGCATGTCAGGTGAGTGAGCATGCCCACTCTGGGGTCCTGGGACCTTGCACCAGCTTCCCACAGGGCACCCACAGGGCTCTGATGAATATTTCTCTCCCTCCAATTAGGAGCCACCAGTGGGGTTTGTCTCGGACTGGTGACCTCTGGGACGGCTCCCACTCTGTGGCCTACCAGTCTGGTTTGCTAGAATCGAGACCCTGGATCAGGGGGCACTTAGTGTCAGGCCCCCAGGGGCAGCCACCAGAGTTGAGGAAGTGCTGTGGCTCAGAATCTGGCAATCTGGTTTTGGTCCACTGCTGCCATTCACTCCTGACACTTAGTATTTCCAACACTCAGTTTCCTCATCCAAAAACCAGGGTCACTCATCCCCAGCTGCCCACCTCCCACTGTTGCTATGAAAGTGTTAAAATCATAAGGCATTTGCAGACGTCAAGGGAGTTATTAGAAGCATACGCGGGCTCCCGAGTCTCTGAAACTCCTTAATTTCACATAAGCACGTAGCACAGGAGGAAAGAGGTCAGAGTTTGGAGACATCCTGGTCTTTTATCAAGAATCCTCACAAGCCTCTCTGGTCCTATACAGGACTATGTCTATACCCAAAACTTGCCAAAGAGACAGAAGCTTCCAGCATTTTGACACTCAAATGATAGGGGGGATGATTTTTTTTTTTAAGTGTAGATGGTTTTTGTATGAAAACAAGCTATGGCTGCAGCTCTCTTTTGAGGTTATTTATGTCCCTGGTTCTTTCTCCTGGCCCTTCAGGGTTGCCATCTTGCCTGATGCCTTGCAAAGGTGAGGAGGGTATACAAGGCTCCGACAGCCCCTGGGGGACCTGGGGCTTGGTGGACTTGGCCTAGTCTCCTGGTTCTCAACCCTGACTGTACATCAGACTGGGTTGCTTTTTAAAATATGATTCCCGGGGCCCCTGTGTGGCTCAATCAGCTAAGTGCCCAACTTTGGGTCAGGTCACGATCTCACGGTTCGTGAGTTCAAGCCCCGCATCCAGGTTCTCTGCTGACAGCCCAGGGCCCGCCTCGGATCCTCTGCCCCCTCTCTCTCTGCCCCTCCCCCTCTCAAAACTAAATAAACATTTAAAAAAATACAATTCCCTTTTCTCCACCCAGACTCACGAATCAGACTATCTCAAGGGTCGGACCCATGAGTCTGCAATTTAGCAAGTGTCCCGGCTGAAGGGCTGGACACAGCCACCCCAGTTTCCATCCATGGTCTGTGACTGGGAACCACTAAGGGGCCCTGGCCACTTGTGTGATGCTCGACAGCATCTTCTATCCTCTTGCCCAGCCCCTCCCCAAGGACAGACCACTAACCTTGCCACCGGGACGATCTGCAGCACACCTTGCGTCCTCGTTTGATCTCAGTCCTTAACGCTTGTGGCTCTGTCTTCTCTTCTAGGAGGAATTTGCATCTGTGGAGACAATTGCAAATGCACAACTTGCAACTGTAAAACGTGTCGAAAAAGTGAGTTATGCTGACCGGGGGCACCGCTGGCCAGAAGCTAAGAAAGTCTGTTCCCTCCTTTCTCAACCCTCCAGCCAGCCATGGTGGTATTAAGCAGGTTCTGGAGGCCTTTGACCCATGCAGGAGTGATCTGAAATAAAAGCTGAGCAGAGACCTGGGGCAAAGCTCTTAAAGCTTGCAGCCCACCTGGGGATGGGGGCCTCCATGGGGTTGCATAGGAAGAGGGCTGCGGGGAGGTCCTGTTGTGGCCAGTGGTGAACGGGGTGGAGCACTGGCCTGGGGTCATGAGCTCTGAGTTTTAGTCTTGATCTGCCACTGACCAATGACCTTGAGCAAACCCCTTCCCCTCTCTGGGCATGTGGCATATTCTTGATGACTCCTGAGGACCCCTCTGGCTCTAACATCCCACAGCTTCCTGCCCCAGGTAGGAAGGTCTTCTGCTAATGTGGTCTTCTGCTAACGTGGATAGAAGCCTGTGGCATGCTCTGCTTTCTCTAAGGGGTGGGAGAGGAAGTGGAAAGATGGGGGCGTGGCCCCCAAACTCACCTGTCTGTCCTGTGACCTTTTCAGGCTGCTGTCCTTGCTGCCCCCCGGGCTGTGCCAAGTGTGCCCGGGGCTGCATCTGCAAAGGGGGCTCAGACAAGTGCAGCTGCTGCCCCTGAAATGCATCCGTTGTGCTGGAGGCAAGGCCTGGGAAGCATCTGTACAGAGCATTAGTCGAGAAGTTAGAATTCTTGTACCATAGGTTATGCTTTTTATATATTTGCTCAGATGTGGTGTTGGTGACATTCATGTAAAGTGCTTACAGTAATAAAGTTTCCGCTCATGGTTGTCTGATGGCTCAGAGCACTGTTTTACCCTAAACCAGCAGGACGGAGAAGGACTGACTGTTGCAGACATGGTAGGCGCCGGCCCGCATCCCTTCTGCAGATGGCAGCTAATTACCCAAACCTGCAACTCTGCCTCAGGGGGCTCTCTCCTGCTGCACGAGCTTGCTAGATGCCTGCACAGAGCAGGCCAGGAGTACTGGGAAATCATCGCCCCTGGGGACAGCCCTTAGCTAATGACAAAGAGGAGTTGGTGGACGAATACCCACAGCATCTTTATCCTTCCAGTGGGACAAATCTGTGACGGGTTCTAGACCATGCTCCGGAAATCCCCAGCAGCAGAGAGCTCCAGTAGCCCATGGTGGTGACCTGCTCCTTAACATACGCCATATTGCCTTCCTTCCTTCCCCGCCTCACTTCTCCATTTTCCTACCAGTGCTTCCTGGGATCCCCCACCCAACAAAACTTGTGCGACAAAACTTCCGCTTTGGAACTAACTCAATCTTAGGCAGGCTCTCCGGCATAATATTGGCCCAGAATGCCTCACTGTGTGAATAGTGATATTTAAGGAACTTTAGCACTGAATCGTCCATGAACTCCTAGGGTAGAATGTCTGTGCAGATCTAAAGAAAACCCCCAAGGCCAAGGTACTGAGGGAATTAGCTCCCTGGTTTGGTTATTTCGGCTCACTTTGGGAGTGGGTGACAGGGTAGACATAGGCCAGGAGAAACTGATGCTCTTCCCTGAAGTTCTTGTATTTCACGGAAGTCAATGTGAAGAGAATCTGAGGTCTTTGCTATTCCCCCCCAGATTGCTGACACAGACATCAGAGCTTTCGCTGCCCTGGCCCAAGTCCAACTAAGCTTAATGATTCTAAGTGCTGCCACTATGTCATTATGCAGCACTTATAATGCATCAGCCACCGTGCTGAGCATTTTACACACACGTTCTCATTTAATCCCTTCAACAGCCCTGCAAGAGGGTGGGTTGTATGGAGGAATCCTGGATTTTAAAAAAAATTACTTATTTTTAAATAAATCTACATACACAAGGTACAAAATACAAAAGATACAAAAGGTATAAGTCTCCTTCCACCTTTGCCTCCCAGTCCCTCCTCCTCAAGACAGTGACTGTAACCACTTGTATTCCAGGGATATTCCCTGCCTGTACAAGCATGTGTGACACACTGCATCACACACACACACACACACACACACACACACACGGCAGTGTACTACATAGCTGGGGAAACGTGGTGTTTCCCCTTATATAGTAAATTCTCTGCCAAGTCCTTTTTTCCACTTAAGAGAGAACAGTAAGTAGAAGGAAAAATAAGATTAAACCACAAAAAAAAAAAAAAAAAACATGGTGACAAAACAAGAATCAATGGCTGAAGCACAATGGGAGACAAAGAGGGAACTCCATATATGTCTCTTTCATGGCAGAGCTGTCCCTGAGCCTAGCACCTGCCATTGACCGTGCAGAGCAGGGGCCATAAACAGCTATAGGAAACACTGGTAACAATGAGCCTTCCTCTCCCTAAAAATGCACATACTAAAACCCTCACTCAATTTTACATATGAGCTTAGAGAATTCACAGGCCCCCTGAGTCATCTCTGGATCCCTGAGGAGATCTTGGTTAAGAATCCAAGGCATGTGCACGGTATCTATTACTTAAAAGAATAAAGTGGTCTAATAACAGATTAAAATACTGAGCACTTACTTCTTGCCGGGCACTGGGCCCAACATCTCCCCTGCATTGTTTCCATTTAATTGTCACAACATGACCTTGTGAGGTCAATACCGTTATCAACTCCATTTTCCCCAGATGAGGAAACAAAGGCTCACGAGGTTAAGTGACTTGCCCAAGGCTATACAGCTAGTTTATAGAATGGAGATTTGAATCCAGATATCCAGACTCCAAAGCCATGCAACTGAGAGCAAGTGGAGGTAGACAAACAACTTTGTAGATGGCCAGTGTTGAAGGCTGAAGTCACTGGAGGCTGGCACCAGGGAAGGGGAGGCTCAGTCCACTCTCATCCACACCAGCACCCTCAGCAGAGTGGGGCGGGGTGTGGGGGGACTCAAGCCCTGAGGGGGGGTGTTCATTCATGCCGCCAAGGGCCTGAAACCAGGGCCCATTACAGGCTGGAAGCAGTCATCAACTCCACCAGCCTATGTCACGGTGGTCATCAGAGACCATCAGGCTTTTGGGGTTTTTTTCTTGCATTTCTAATTGCCTTTTCCCTCTTGCTATTCATTGACCAATCTAATATACATTGCCTTCTTTCCTGATATTCTGCACTACTATCATTCTGGGATGTCTTTTCATTGTTCTCCTAGGTTAGATCTATTGTTTCTTGGATTCCCCCATCATGCTCTTGGGCTCCTTTCTATTTTGCCGGAGTATATCCTCAAGCAATTTTTTACCAAAAGGATGAATTAAGAAGAGGTGTTTCCTCCCTAAACATCAGGAAACACCTTTATTTTTCTCTCATGCCTGACTGGTAGTCTGGCTGGATATCCAATCTGAAGTTCGATATTTTTTTTTTTAGCACTTTAGAAAGCATTGTTCCACTGTCTTCTCACATTTGGTGTTGTTGCTATGAAAACTAACATGGCCTACCCTTTATTTTTCATTGGAAGCTTTTGAGAAATTTCTCAGCCTTTTTGCAATCCTTTTATTAATCTTTGAGAATTTGGTCAGTCACATTTTAATGTATAAGAACTTCTTCTCTGAACACTTATCACAATATCTTGTTTGTTTGTTCAAATGAAGTCATTTCCTGAATCTCTCTGATGCACTAAATGCTTTTTTAATTTTTGTCATCAAGTCTCCTCTTTCTGGAACTATTTCTGCTTCTTTGAGCTACAAGCAGGCTCTGCGGGTGTCAGTGAGGCTTGCTGACTGGCAGGCTTGGTTTTAGCATGCCCAGGTGGGGACCTAGCAGGCAGGTGTGGCCCACCCCTCAGTGTCAAAACCAAAAGGGCCCTCCTCTGACCCTTTTCTGCGAGCCCTGGCCCCTCCAAGACTGGTTACTCCATTTCTTCTGAGACATCTCGCAGCCTCAGCCTGGGGGGAACTGGCGATGTTGTGAAGGAGGCCAATATGACGATCATGAGGTTCTTCTACAGTTACGTCTTCTATCACTCCCCATCCTGGTTTCTGTGACCACCTCCTCTTCTGTTCTCTCATCCTGACTCCCCCAACCAAACCAAAACAAAATAAGACAGAACCCCCAAAGTCTCTACTTTTTTGATCTGAGCTGTGGCTTCTTCTCTTCCCATTTACCCATCAGTGTGATTCGACCCATTCCAGTATTCCAGAAAAATGTTGTAACCTCTCATCCATTGATGTGCTGTCCAAGCCATCCTCCCCCACACCAATTCTCACTCCTTTTATTAAGTTTTTCCTTCTTTGTCTTTCTTGAGTTTCTTTCAGTAGATTCTCAGGAGGAAGAACAGGTAAATGCATGTGCTCAGTCTACCATCTTGAGCCAAAATTCCAGGCTAGGCTTTTTAGTGGTATTAATTTTTTATCTTTACAACAACCCTGCAGGATAGGGATTCTTATCTCCATTATACAGGTGAGAAAACTGAGACTCAAAGAAGTTAAAGATCTCTTCCCAAACTCAGCCAGGACTAGTTGAGAGAGACGCTTGAAGACCACGGAGTAAGTAAGATAAGTGGCGGGGGGGGGGGGGGGTGTAATATGCCGAAGGGAAAAGTGAGCAGACTAGTTACAGGTGGCCATGAGCAGTAAAACTTGAGCAACGTGAGGAAACACCAAGGAAACAGATTTTACATCAAGATAAAGAAGAGTTTTGTCAAGGAAGAGCTGCTGAGAGCAGGAAGGTAGTGTGTCAGGAGGCTGGCACATTACACATTGTGTGCTTGTACTACCGAAGGGACAACGGAGAGCCCTGAGAGACTGTGACAGAGTCTGCACCTGCTCAGGACATTCTCCAGCTTCGATGGAAACCAGAGGAAGGCTTGGTGGGGAAGCAATGAAATGCAGGTCACAGGATGGGGAAGGAAGTTCCTCCTGTGGACTGCAGGGGGCGCTCGAGGTCCAGAGGCAGGTGCCGAGGAGTGTGCCCTGAGCCCTGGGCACTGTGCAAAAGTTGAAGTCCTGATTCCCGCCTCAGTCTAGCTGGGTTTGAGGCCCAAGAGATCCCAGAAAGAGCTTAGAACCCTAGACACGGCTGCAAAGAAGATAAATGAGGCAAAACTTTCCAAGGGCCCATTAAAAGGCAATGTGTAAGCCACCCAGATTCCCAGGACAATGTACGTCTAAGAACCATGAAATCCTCATTTGTCCCAGTAACTTCATTTCTGGAAACCTGTCTAAAGAATTTGCCACAAATTCAAGGGAAAATAAAAAAGCATCATTCAGGGGCGCCTGGGTGGCTCAGTTGGTTAAGCCTCCAATTTCAATTCAGGTCATGATCTCACAGTTCAAGAGTTTGAGCCCTAGATCAGGCTTGCTGCTGTGAGCACAGGGCCTCTCTCTCTCTCTGCCTCTCTGTTTCTCTCTCTCAAAAATAAATAAATATTTTTTTAAAAAAGCGTCACTCACACAAGAAGGTTCATTGTAGTACTATCCACAATTGTGAAAAACTGGAAATGGCCTCAAGTCTACGAAATCATTCAAGTAAGCAATGGCCCTCACACATAACAACAGGATATGATACAGCCAATAAAAGTGAAAAAAACACAGGAAATAATTATGGTAAAATCTTAAGTAAATATTAGGCTCCAAATGAGTTACACAGTAATTTTTTTTCTTTTAAAAAGAAGCCACACAGGGGCACCTGGGTGGCTAAGTCAGTTTAGGCATTCAATTCTCTTTTTTTAAATTTTTTTTTATGTTTATTCATTTTTGACAGACAGAGACAGAGCACAAGCAAGGGTGGGGCAGAGAGAAAGGGGGCCACAGAATTGGAAGCAGGCTCCAGGCTCTGAGCTGTCAGCACACAGCCCAACGTGGGGCTTGAACTCACGAACCGTGAGATCATGACCTGAGCCGAAGTCGGATGCTCAACCGACTGAGCCACCCAGGCGCCCCAAGGCATTCAATTCTTGATTTTGGCTTAGGTCATGATCTCACAGTTGGTGGAATCCAGCCCCACATCCGGCTCTGGGCTGGCAGCATGGAGCCTGCTTGGGATTCTCTCTCTGCCTCCCTTTTTCTTTGCACCACTCCCCACCCCCTCACTGGCTCGTGCTCTCTCTCTCTCTCAAAATAAATAAACATTAAAAAAAAATAAATAATAAATAAATAAAATAAAAAAGAAGCCACACAATATACAAAATATGGAAATGAAATATGCTACAATGTTAGCAGTGGTTGTGTTCAAATACAGATAAAAGATAATTTTTCCTTTTCCATCTTTCTATTTCTCTGAATTTTTCTAAATTTACTGAAGTAGCATTTTTTTAAAATAAACAAATACTGTTTGAAAAGGGGAAAAAAATGTATCCTTTGAGCCAGCAATTCTAGTTTAAGGAATGTTGTATACTCAGGAAAAAAGTCATGAATCTACACACACAAAAGCTACCAAGATGTTTATCACATCAAGGGTTATGATAGTGAATATCTGGAAATGAGAAAAGTGTGTCAGAGGAGGGGACCGCTTAAGGAAATTGTGGAATAAACCTACTAAAATAAAATGGTAGAAATGAAACTAATTTCATGGACAGATGTTCGTAATCTACTGAGAAGCAAGGAAAAAAAGTAATTTATAAATCAGTGTATATTGCAGGCTTCTATTTTTATATTTGAAAGGACTGTATATGTATTTTTTTTAATTTTTTCAAAATATCTACACTAAACAAAGAAGGAAGAAGAGGGAGGGGGGAGCCAGACCCAGATGTTTTTTAATCTGAGGTACAGATGGCCTGAATTGTACAATTTATTTTTAGAAGCAAGGAAAAGGCAGAGTACTTGAAACAGTGGTGGAAAATTTGGGCCATGTGACTCCAGTTCAATATGCATTCTCTAAATGGAGGCTTCCCTCCCTCTCCACGTCCAGCCTCACCCTCAGCCTCCCCGTGGCAAGTGCTCTCACTTACTTTCTCATATGTCAGTCCCCAGATACCTTAGTCAAGGAAGCAGGGCTAGGCATGACTCTCCACATTTGACAGAGGACGAATCAGAGGTCCAAAGACGCCAGCTGGTGATGAGGCCGGGGTTGGAAAGCGGGTGTTCTGATTCCCCTGGCTCCCTTCCCTATATGTCTGAGTTCCTACAAATCACCCTGGAGTTGCTATAGGATAAACAGCAGGGCGTCTCCACCTCAGCACTAGCAACATGTGAGATTGTTTGGGGAGCCTGTCCGTGCTTTGCAGGAGGCTTAGGAGCATCCCTGGCCTCTACCCCATTAGACCCCAGTAGCATCCCAACCCACCCCACCGCCACCGCCACCGCCACCGACACGATGTGACAACTAAAATGTTTTCAGACATTGCCAAATGTCTCCTGGGGGCAAAACTGCCCAACAGGAGAGAAATACTGAAGGAAGGTGAGATGTGGCACAGAACTTGGAACGCTGGATCAAGCTGCTCTGGGGCTGTTTCTGGAAAAAGGCGATGCTGCCTGTCCCCAGACGTGGCAGCAGGTGGTGGTGGAGGGGGTCTAATAAGGAAGGGAGAGAGAGAGGAGGGGAGATTGGTTTATGCAGAAAGGCAGGGGCCCCAACTTGCTATGCTCTCTCTTGACAGCACTTGGCTTACTAAGTGTAGATTTCTTATTAAATGCTTCCTTGCCCAGACAGTGGGTTCTCAGAAAAGACAGGTGTTGTCATTGTCCTGCTCTCCTTTGCACCTGCCATTCCTAGCACAATGTCTGGATTAAGGCAGTGCTCAATAAATGTTTGTGACATGGAAGGAGAGAATTCACCATCAAAACACTCATTTCACAAAGCAGGATGGTGGGGGCCACAGGGCAACTTCATTAGTACATATAGCATTTAACCTGACTCTTCATGACCTGGCCTTCAAGGGGTCTCATAAAAAGGGGTGACCCCAAGGTCAGTTCTCACGCTGATTCATTCACTCACCCTTCAAAGACATTTCGGGTGTGCAGGGAGCTTGCTAAGCACAGAAGGGAGGAGAGGAATGAAACTCCTCTGTCAGCCTCTGCCTTTAGGGACCTCTGAGTCTGTCAGGGAGACTGTAGGACTACCCACTCTCCTCTCCTACAGGGGAGAAAATACCTAGGCAAAACCCCATAGGAGTTCCAAGAAGGGTGGTTATGTCTGGCTGCAGGCAGGACTGAAGACTTCCCGAAGGAGGCAGCATTGAAGCAGGGCCTCGAAGGATATGTAGGATTTTAAGCAGGAAAAAATTGTGGGCAGGACATTTCAAGAAGGCCTAACAGTATGCACAGAAGCACGAAAGCAGGAAAGCTTAGGGGGATATTTTGGGAATAGCGTGGATTACATTTAGTTGCCAGTGTAGGTGAGGGCCAGACTCTGCATGGAAAAGTAGGCCAAGGGGAACTGGAGTCCATCATTTACTAGTTCCAGCTCCCAGAAGATTGCTGAACACAGAAGTGTTCATTGAGCACTGTTTGTTGAGCGCCTATGACACGTTAAGCAATCTGCATGAAGAATCTCACTGAACGTTCACTATAACCCAAGCGGTAAGGAGCATGATTAACCCCAATGAATCGCTGAGGGAAACAGGAGATTCAGAATCAGGTCTGTCTGACACCAAAGCCAGTCACTCTGAAGGACTTCAGTCTTCACTCACTGCATGTAGGAAGAAGATTCTGGCAGTAATGTCAGGGTGGTGTGGGTTTTGTGAGCAGTGCAGGACCCCTGTCGCCCTGCTGTGGTTGCCCAGCAGACCCCCAGAGTGTCTCCTGCAGTTTGGGAGGGCTTTCTCCTGCCCCAGCTATAACGGACCCTTCCCTCGTCATAACCCATCCTCTGCCCTGAGCCACAGAGCTTCTGCCCCCAACACGCACAAGAGCTTCCACAATCGGTGGCCCCTGAACTCCAACCCACCAATGCCCAGCTCAGCTCAGCTTGAGCCTCGACTCCCTCAGGGACAGCAGACCACCTCTGTTCCTATTCTACTGAGGAGCCCCTTGGGGAAAACTCTTAGAGGTAGGAGTAAACCCCAGGAATCAGGGTATTGGCACAGTTGCTGGGGTCAACCTGGCCACCTTCTGAAACCTGGAAGCTTGGAGGCTGCCTTTCCCTGCCTCTGCCTCCCAACACTTCCCATCCCACCCGTGTGATCAGAGAGAACAGAATCTCCTCGTGGCCTTTAGGACCCACACAAAAGGGGCCAATGCCTGGCTAGGAAGGGCGCAGGAGGGCAGGGGAGACAGAACCAGCAGCCAAGTTGGACGTGAGCACTCAGGGGAGTGCTTGGTATATGTGCCTGGTATAGGGCAACATTTCCCTGACTTCTGTCCTTCGAGAGCCACCTACACGATTTTGGGCATAACCGCCTATCACCTGGTCTATTATTACACTTAAATTTATGTTAAAAGGACATCTTGTATCACTACTAAGGAGGAGAGACTGAATCACTTGCCATAAACAGAAGGTAACCATGGAGACAGAGGGTTATTACATTTCTAGGTAAGTTGTTCTATGGCCTGCTGAGGCTCCTTCCCCCACCCCTCTCCTGACTCCTTACCCTCTCTGTGACCAGGGCCCCTTCTGTCTCAGCTGCCCCTGTGGATAAAACTGCTCGCTTAACATTCCTTCTACTAATAAAGCCAGATCTCCCCAAGAAACGACTTTATTTGCAGATAAGCGTATTCGTAAACTCTCTCGGTATACCACCGTCTCCCCAGGCTCCCGAACTCCTGGTCAATTGTTCAGTCCCAGGATAGTCAATTAGGAGACCCTTTGAGGGCAATGCAAGAGTCTAATGCTTGCCAGGATCCATTTCAGCCAGGGGTGGGAATTGCTGGACTCCTCACCTTTTTCTGAGATCAAATGGGGATTTTCTGCCCATTAGTGGATCACCCTGCCTGATCTCCACCCCTCAGCCTACCTGTTCTCGCCTCCTGGCCCCAATCTAATTGGAAAGAAAACCGTCTTCGTGCACTCCCTTCTCCCCGGAAGCCCTGGGGTTGGGTGTGGGAGCCCAACAAGAGGACGAATGGCTGTGATTTAGCTGGATCTGGCTGACACCTGGAATCCTGTGTCTGATGGAGGCAGCAGCAACTCAGGGAGCACAGAGCTGAGGCGGACAATGGAGCTGGGTGTCCTGAAGGAGACATAGGGATCCCAGGCTCCCTGCAGCATCCTCACCCGACCTCCCCAGGCTCACACTCACTCTTAAATGGGAAAAGCCAGCAAGGTTAGGGCCCTGCCCAGAAAGTCTTCCAAGTGTCATCCAATTTAAGCCTCAGACAAACCTATGAGGTAGGAATTACTATTATCCCCATTTAGGAATCATAAATGGGAGCCCTTGAGCAACCCAAGGCACAGAAATATTAAGTAACATGTTAATAACTTACCACATTGCTAGTAGATGGCAGGGGCAGACTGTGAACCCAGCCAGCTTGACTTGAGAGCCATTCATTCATTTATTCATTCCGTAAATGTGTCTTGAATGTCTCCCATATACAGGACACTGTTCTAGGCACTTCGGACCTGTCAGTGAACAAAAGCAATGATCCCTTATAGGCTTGTGTTGCTTACATTCTAGCAGAGGTGACCGACTGTGCATAAACTTCACAAGCAAGTCAATTATTTTTGTTTGTCAGACGGTGTTAAATGCTGTGAAAAAAGAAAAGATAGAGCAAGGTATGAGGGATCAGGAGTCCTGGCGGTTTGGGGTATGTGTTGCGATTTTAAGTAGGGTGATCACGGTGGGCTTCCTGGAGACAGTGAGATTTGAGCAAAGACTTAGAAGCAAAGAAAGAAAAGAGGGAGCCCTGTGGATACCCCGGGGGGAGGCGCAGCACGGGCAGGAGCACAGACAAATCATTTTAGGCTGTGAGAATTAATGAGAGGACAGAGGGGAATAAAGGTGGGCATGAGGGGGACTCGCTGCAGGGACACACGTATCCAAAATGTTCTTTGGAGCTCAGAGAAGCTGAGAACTGAGGGATGAGGGCCAGCCATGTGAAGAATCGGGGCTAGGTAATGTGTTTCAGAAGGATGTTGTGGTTTTCAGACCCTTCCATATCCTGGCAACCCTTGGATGTGCTGGGTACACGAGTCAGTACATACGTGCATATACACATACACGTGTATAGATACAGAACACAACCACATATACATGGATCTGCCTTTTTTAAAAATCTTTTTAAGTTGGTTTATTTTGAGAGAGCGGGCAAGCAGGGGAGGGCCACAGAGAGAGGGAGAGAGAGAATCCCAAGATGACAGTGAGGAGCCCGCCATGAGATCATGACCTGAGCCGAAACCAAGAGTCAGAGGCTTAACCAACTGAGCCACCCAGGCGCCTGGTGGATCTTGATATGATATATATATTATGTATATAATAAGCACTTATGTTCACATATTTATTATAAGAATTGGCTCACACAATTATGGAAGCTGAGAAGTCCCACAATCTGTCCTCTGAAAACTGGAAAACCAGGAAAGTTGTGGTATAATTCGGCCTCAGTCTGGAAGCCTGAGACCCAAGAACACCAATGTCTGAGGGCGGGAGAAGATGGATGTCTCCGCTCAGGCAAAGAGCAAATTTGCCCTCTCGTCCTATTGGTGCCCGGAACAGATCCAATGATGCCCACCCACTCTGGTGAGGGCGATCTTCTTTATTCAGTCTACCAATTCAAATGCTAATCTCTTCGGGAAACATTCTCACAGACACACTCAGAAATAATGTTTTACAGCTCTCTGGGCATCCCTTAGCCCAGCCGAGTTCACACACAAAATCACCATCCCAGGGAGGTGAGGAGGGGGGGGGGGGAGGGGGTAGACTGCTCTCCCACAACTGAAACCTCAATCCCAAGGAAGTCTGAGAGGCCTGAGGGGGAAGGGCGGGGGCAGCTCTGGCTGAATGTGTTGGCATGGATAATTCGCTCGCTCGCACTGAAAGTCCTAGATATTGAAGCTTTGAGGACTATAGGCAATTCCAGCCGCAGGGGCCAGAGTACCCTTAGGCAACATGAAAACAAACAAGCAGGAAATAAACCATACTGCTAGGGTTGGTGAGGCTCAGTGACCTGAAATTGCATGAAGCCCATGTTGAGAACCAACCTGGACTTCACATAATACCTTGAGGTTTCACATGATAGCGTCTCCTGGGACTCTTGGTTCTCCTCTTCTGGTTTTCTCCTGTTCCACCATTACTGAAGCTTCCACTCACAGACCAACACATGCGAGACCTGCAAAGCCAGGGAAACCAGCTAACTCAACTCCTCAGATGAGGCCATGTGGAGGCCTCTGGGGCAGCTCATATCTTGGAGGTGGGTGGGTTTCCAACATTTGAAACATTTGAAACAAATTTCCAACATTTGAAAATGCTTGTCCAGCTCTGATTTAGAACAGAGGCTCACTCTGCTCGGGGCGACATTTGGAGCAGTGCTCAGTCTCTGAGTCTCAGTCTCCCCCACTCAGCAAAACCAGTCTGAAGGCTCACCAGACTTGCCTTCCTTGGGGGGCAGCCAAGGGATCACCTCTAAAGGGGGAGGGATGCAGGTGCTAAGGGGGTGTCTCCTTAAAAGAAGTAGAGGGGCTCAGTAGGTTGGGCATCCAGCTTCAGCTCAGGTCATGATCTCAAGGTTCGTGGGTTCGAGCCCCACGTTGGGCTCTGTGCTGACAGCTCGGAGCCTGGAGTCTGCTTTGGATTCTCTCTCTCTCTCTCTCTCTCTCTCTCTCTCTCTCTTTCTGCTCTTCCCCCATTCATGCTCTGTCTTTCAAAAATAAATAAACATTAAAAAAAATTTTTTTTAAAGAAGTGGAAGCTAGGGTGGGAGAAGTGATAAGAGCTCTTTGGAGGGCTTGCAGAGGAACCTCCACTCTTGGGCAGGCCACAGATGCTCCCCTCCAGCCTCCACCTTTCAAACACTTAACTGCAGTGATCCTGAGATAACTTTTGTTCCTTCCTCCTTCCTTCCTTCTTCTCTTTTCTTTTTTTTCTTTCTTTCCTTCCTTCCTTTCTATTATTCTCTCTTTTTTAAACTCTGTCTCTAGATAAGCCTTGTCCCTATGAAACCTGATGCAACTTTGCGAAAGGTGTTTGCACCACAAGCAGGTAAAGTGAGGCCTCCCCATGGGGGTCACCACGGGACTGACTGTCTGAAATGCCACCATGAGCATCGTTTCTTCTCCTTCTATAGCCTTTGACCAGTGGTCTGGTGCTTTCCTTTGCTCCTCTGTGTCCTGGGGATTGAGTGTCTTCATTTGCTGAGCAAGGACGGTGAGGCTCATAGGAAGGATGTGAACTGTTCTGGGTCTGGCTTGTGGTGGCTGCGGGCCACATCACTACAATCTCTGTCTCCTGTGGTTGGTCACACTGTCTCCTCATCTGTCTATCCTCTGTGTGTCTTATAAGAACACTTGTCATTGGATTTAGGGCCCAATCCAGGATGATCACATCTCAAGATCTTTAATTCAATGACATCTACAAAGACCCTTTTTCCAAATAAGGGAACAGTCACAGGTTCTGGGATTCGACATGGATATCTTTTGGGGACCACCTTTTCAGCCTGCCACAGGCTGAAAGGGACTCCGCAGAAGGAAGAGATAAAAGGAAAGCTGCTTCCCTGTGAAGCTGGGATGCAGCCACCTAGTGCCACCCCCTCTTCCCCCCACCCCTCCCATCAGTCACCCCAGCGCTGTCCTTTAGGCTTCCCAGAGCCAGCCCCTCCCAAAACCAATTTGCAAGGCCCTTCCACTGGTGTTAGGATTATTTTCCTATTTGATAAGAGATGAGGGAATGGGGTCCCAGCGCAGCAGGGTGCTCAGCACCCCATTTTGACTAACCTGGCGCCCCAGAATCCTAGAATAAGAAGAGAGGCAGGGAAGGGCCGGGAAACATGCCACGCCGCCCTTTGAGGAGAGAAGTGCGCACTCTCTGTCCTGGGCGGCTGCAGCGGCGGACCGGTCCCCAGCGGTGCACACGGCGGCACGCACACGGACGAGCGGGAAGTGTCCCCCCCCCCCCCCCCCCCCCCGCCCCGTGCACGCGGCGGGAAGCGGCCCCGGGCGGGGAGTTCAGGAGCGCCGCGCGCACCCGGTAGTGCACGCACGCGGCTGCTGGGTGGGGTGGGGTGGGGGGAGCGCCCGGCCGGGCACAGGGCGGGGGAGGGGGGACGGCTGCCGCAATGCGCGCCTCCGCCTAAGCCTGTGTGCCCAGATGGAGAGAGGGGGCGCCGTGTGCGAGCCGGCTGTGCATGCGCGCCCCCGCCTGGGGCTATAAAAGCCTCGCCACCTGCTGCCACTAGTGCGTCCAGTTGCCGGGAGAAGCCAGTTCACCTCCTCCAGCGGCAGCTCCTCTGGACATGGACCCCGAGACCTGCCCTTGCCCTACTGGTGAGCCCCCGCCCCCATCCTGCGCACAGAGCGCCCCTGACTTGCAAGGAAACGGATGCCCAACGCCTGGGCTGAAGGACCTTGGGGGGACGGGACCCTCCATGTTTGCCATTTTTAACGTCGTTGAAGAGTAGACATGGCTATATCCCACAAGGCACTGAGATTTGGCACCCCACCTCCTCCTTTATGCCTGGCCGCACCCCACTTTTAGCACCTTAACCCTTCCTGTGGCGTCCGCCCTTCTAGGTGGTTCCTGTACCTGCAACGGCTCCTGCAAGTGTGAGGGATGCAAATGCACCTCCTGCAAGAAGAGTGAGTATGGGGACCCCTCCCCCCGCCCCTTCCCCCTGCTCCCTGAAGTCAGCCTCTCCCTAGGCAAGATGGAGAGACCCCTAGATCCCCTGTGACATTGCTTTTGACTCTTACTGGGACAGAACCACCTGGGGAGGCCTAACATACGGTTGCTCGGGCCCTGCCCCCAGTGACTGGTTCAGCATGCCTGTGGCAAGATGTTTTTCTATATTCCCAGATTCTGATGGACAGCTATGATGGAGACCTTCTACCCTGGTCCAAACCCTCACCTCAAAACCTCAAGTACCTGGAGAAGGGAGTGGTGAAGCTGGGGGCTAGCTCTGGAGTTTGGGTCCCTTGGCCCCTCTCAGGCCTTTGAGGATCTCCTCAGTTTGACCTCCCCCAAGTCTCCCTGGAAGCAGTGTAATATGCTTGGGGAGGAGGAGGTGGGCGTGTGTAAGACTAGCCATAGAACCTCCCACCGTCTCCTGGAGCCCCTACCATCTCTGTTCCTCCAAGTTCATCCTTCAAGTCCCTTTTCAAGGCCATTGTTTACCCTGTGATGTTTTCCCCTAAAGGTCCAGCACTAACCCCCACCCCATCCGTGGGACTCCCCTGCACCCACACAAGGGGCTGTGGGCTATCTACTGGGTACTCCTCCCCAGTGGTAGCCCAGCATGCAACTGACATGCCATAGGTGCTGAGTCAAACTGCAGTGTGAGATTAGGAAGGGGGCAGCGCCTAGGCCCCTAGCACCCCTCCCTTCCCCTTTCCCTTTTGGTGGAGACAGATGCAGGGAGAGGCCATCAGACTGGGCATTCCCCATTTGATCTGCAGGCTGCTGCTCCTGCTGCCCGGCGGAGTGTGAGAAATGCGCCAAGGACTGTGTGTGCAAAGGTGAAGAGGGCACCGAGGCTGAGGCCGAGAAGTGTAGCTGCTGCCAGTGAGGACCCGCACCCCGTGTGAACCAAGTCGGAGAGCTGGGTGGTCCAGGGCCACCTCTTCTGTGGTGAGGCTTGGCTGTGTGTCCCCTTCCTCTGCCAGCTGCTGGCAAGTGACAATAAACCCTATGAATGGCATAAGCCAAGGACTGGTCTCTTCTTAAAGGGGAAGGAGGTGTGGGGAAGGGGGAGCCTAATGGGAGGGAACTGCCCGATTGAAAAGTGAAATCTTGAGACATGGATACTGTTCTCTTGGGGCTGGGATGGAGCTCTGGGGGTGGAATACATTCTCCCCCACCTTCAGGTGCCACTCAAGCCTCCTGCTAAGTCAAGCTCAGTTCCTGCTCTACAGTTAAAGGGGACGGAGGGGAGACTAGACCCATATGTTTGTCTCTTACTTCCCCCTCTCAACCTCCCTTTGTTCATCTGTATAATGGGGTTGGTGGGGGAGATAGTTAAAACCAGGCCCCAGTCCCAAAGCCCTGTGATTTCTGGAATTTTCTAGTTGCTTCTGCAAAGCTGCCCATTGTCGGAGCCATCAGAGGAGAGAGTCCAGGAGGCCCAGGGGCCTGTCTTGGCAAACCGTCAGCTGCGTTTCCAAGGTCACCACCCTGAATAGCCTGTCTCCCCAAAACAGATTGTTCGGCTCCTTTCAAATCACTTCATCTGGCCGTTTGTCTCCAGCCCCTTTTTCTCCAAAGGCAAGTAGGGTAATAAGAGCTTTTATCCATTGTGGTTATGATCCAGTCCTTGGTGAAAGAGAACACTCAGATTTACCTGGGTTGGCTAAGAAGGGAGAAACAGAATTCTGGGAGACAAAAGTTTCCCAGTGAGAGGACACAATCCGGTAAACACATCAGTTTTCCTCCAAGTTAGTTTTTCAAGATAGTTCATTCAAAAGCCCACCAGGGTTTATTTTTAAGACCTAATAGGCTGAGTTTAGAAAAACAGTGTGCAAGAAAAGCCAGTTTTGAAAAGAACAACGGACAGGGTTTGCCCTCACCCGCTAGCATTACTTGTTCTAAAGGTCTAGGAAGTGGTGTCAGCTCAGGAATAGATCCATTGGACAGAGAGGAGAGTCCAAAAATGGACCCCGTGTAGCTTCGAGTAAGAGATGATTGGGTCAGTAGCCAAAGGCAACACTAGTCAGTGAACCACTGAACTAGTCAGTGAACCCTTTTGCATATCATGTGAAAAAAAATTTTTCAATTGACTTAAATACCTAAGTGCAAAAACAAAGCTATAAAAGAATTAGAAGGGGAAAACAGGACAGTGTTTATTCCTCTGGGGTGGAGATGATTCTTTTAAATAAGACCTAAAAGATCGAACATTTGAGATTACTTTGTGCTAAGCCCTTTTAAGTACATGATCTTACTTGATCCTTAAACTCTAGAATAATAATCTAGGGTATAATAATCACACCCATTTTACTGAGGAGGCAATAGGGCTGAGAGTAATTCGCATGAGGTCGGTTAAAAAATAAACTGAGGTATATGTGTTTATTTAAGCAAAAATTTGATACAAATCTGGCAGATAGAAAGGAACTCCAAGGCGCTACACAAAATTGAAAGACTTTTATAGGCAGAAGGGAGCAGGAACAATGAAGTTATAATTGGAAAAGGAAGGAAGGAAGGAAGGAAGGAAGGAAGGAAGGAAGGAAGGAAGGAAGAAGAGAAAGGAGAGAAAAAAGGAAGAAAATAAACCCAGGTTGATTATTGCAAAGTTACTTTCCTTTAGGAGATGGGAGGAGTCTATCAGGCATATTACCTAACTAGTGCTGATCAGGCAGTTCCTGATTAACTGGTGTAAGATGCCATTTCTAGGAGAACCAAAACTATAATTAAGTCTCTGTTTGGTGACATGGGGTTTAGCATAAGTGACCCCATTTTGGACGTGTTGTCTTGTTTTTAACAGATCACATAGCTAGAAGGTGGTAGAGTCAGGATTTGAACCCAGGCTAACTGACTAAAATCAGTCCCTTGCAACTAACCATGCTTGTTTTCTTGCTTCTGGCTCGCCTTGTGTTACAAAGAGCATCAAAGCAAATCTGAATCACCTCATACTCAGGATGATGTTCTTGTCTGTTGAAGCTACTAAAACAAAATATTACTGAGTAGCAATTAACAACAGAAATTTATTTCTCACAGTTCCGGAGCCTAGAAGTCTGAGATCAGAGTGCCAGCATGGTCCAATGAAGGCCCTCTTCTGGGTCAAAGACTTCTCATTGTATCCTCACATGGCAGAAGGGACTAGGGAGCTCTGTGGGGTCTCTTCTTTAAGGGCACTAGTCCCATTCATGAGAGCTCCACGTCATTAATCACCTCCCAAAGACCCCAAGAAACACAAACATTCAGACCATAGCAGATGACTACAAAACCAAAATAAGTGTTGGCAAGGATGTGGAGAAACTGGAACCTTGTATGCTACAGGCAGAAATGTAAAATGGTGCAGCCACTGTGGAAACAGTATGGCAGCTCTTCCAAAAATTAAAAATGGAATTACCATATAACCCAGCAATTCCACCTTTGGGTATATACCCAAAAGAATTAAAAACAGGGCCTCAAAGAGATATTCGTAGACCCGTGTTCATAGCAGCATTATTCACAATAGCCAAAAGGTAAAAGCAAGGTAGGTATCCACTGCCAGATGAATGGGTAAGCAAAACATAGTGTTTACTTACGGTGGGATGTTATTCAACCATTAAAAGGAAAGAAATTCTGATTTATGCTACAACGTGGAGTTGTAGGCCAGTCACAAAAAAAGAAAAAAACCGTATGATTCCAGTCATGTGAGGTGCCTAGAGTTGTCAAATTCATTGAGATAGAAAGTAGAATGGTGTTTACCAGGGGGTGAGGAGAAGAGGATGGGAAGTTGTTTAGAGGGTACGGATTCCAGTATTGCGAGATGAAAAGAGTTCTGGAGATTGGTTGCACGATGATCTAAATGTACTTAACGTTACTGAACTGTACATTTAAAACTGGTTAACAGGGGTGCCTGGCTGGTTCAGTTGGAAGAGCATGTGACTCTTGGTCTCAGGTTCATGAATTGAAGCCCCACGTTAGGGGTAGAGGTTACTAAAAATAAACCAACCAACAAACAAACAAACTTTTAAAAATAAAATAAAATAAAAGTGGTGAAGGTGGTAAATTTTATGTTTTGTGCCTTTTACCACAACTAAAAATAAAATAACCAAAGCTACACGGCAATAGAAAGCTGTTGCTATATATGTGTGCTATAGACTATATTGTATCTGTTCAAATTCATACACTGAAGTCTGAATCCCTGATATGACTGTTTGGAGACAGGGCCTGTGAGGAGGTAATTAAGGTTGAATGAGATCACAAGAGTGCGGGCCTTGATATGATGGGATTAGGATTAGTGTCCCCAGATGAGACACTAGAGAGCTCTCTTGCAAGATGGTGTCTGCCTACAAACCAGGGAGGGAGCTCTTATAGGAAACGAACCCTAGCTGCATCCTGATCTGGGACTTCCAGCCTCCAAAACTGCAAGACAATAAATTTCTGTTGTTAAATCCACCCAGTCTATTTTGTCATGGCATTCCGAGCTGACAAATACAGTGTGTGTGCGTGTGTGTGTGTGTGTGTGTGTGTGTAAGTGTGTGATGGGGAGACCAGTATCTATAATATATAAAGAGTTAATACAAATCATTAAGAAATGGACAACATGATTTTAAAATTTCCAAGGATATAAATTAGCAATTCATAGGAAAATAAACTTGAAAGGCCAAAGAACAAATGAAATAATATTCTATCTCATATCTATCAAGGAAATGCAAATTAAAATAACATTTTGCCCACCGGTTTGGCAAAAGGGTAAAAGACTGCTATTTTGTATGAAGAGTGAGGGGGTAGGGAATGGTTATGAACCCCCATCCCCTGCTGGAGGGAATGTAAATTGGTACAGCCACTTTGGATGGCATTTTAACAGTAGCTACTCAAACATAAAATGTGTGTATCTTCAACCCAGGACGTTCACCATCCCATCATTGTATTAGCAGAAGCCTCAAAACGAGTTAAATACCCTTTAGTAGGGAAGCATAAAAATAGTCATAATGACCACCTAATAAAAAGAATCATGTAAGGGGCCCCTGGCTGGCTCAGTCAGTTGGGCGTCAAACTTTTGATTTCGGTTCAGGTCATGCTCACTCAGTTCATGAGATCAAGTTCCATGTCAGGTTCTGCACTGACAGCATGAAGCCTGCTGGGATTCTCTGTCTCCTCTCTCTCTGCCACTCCCCCTGCTTTCTTTTTCTTTCTGTGTCTCAAATAAATAAATAAACATAAAAAAAAGAATTATGTTAAGGCTCTGGAAGGCTCTGGAAAAACCGCCACAACTTATGATTAAGTAAAAAAAAAAAATATATATATATATATATGCATATATATATATAAACAAAATATCCATACAATTAAATATATATAGTACTATGTATATATAAAGCATTATATATATATAGCACTATATATATATAAGCAATATATATATATATAAGCACTATATATATATATATGTGTGTGTGTGTGTGTTTGTGTGTGTGTATTCTGTATATATTCTGTGGAGCATGGGATTTTCCCAATCAAGGGAATCTTTAGCTTTATTCATATTAACCTTTTCCAAAGACACTGCATTCACTTCTGTTTGGCTAATTTTTAGGTGTGCTAGTGAATACCACAGGTTTGTTGTTGTTTTTTTTTTTTTTTAACTCAACACTTTGCCTTGGAGATATATCCACGTTAAGACATAGACAGCTAATAACTACTATAGAGTATACCGTGGATATGATTGTATCATAGTTTATTTTTAAATTTTCTTGGGGCGCCTGGGTGGCGCAGTCGGTTAAGCGTCCGACTTCAGCCAGGTCACGATCTCGCGGTCCGTGAGTTCGAGCCCCGCGTCAGGTTCTGGGCTGATGGCTCAGAGCCTGGAGCCTGTTTCCGATTCTGTGTCTCCCTCTCTCTCTGCCCCTCCCCCATTCATGCTCTGTCTCTCTCTGTCCCAAAAAAGAATAAACTTTGAAAAAAAAATTTTTTTTCTTAATGGACTAATGGATGGATATTTAGGTGGCTTTTTCCAATAAGCAGAGCATGGCTCCTTCTTGCATATGTGTCAGTGAGTTTCTCTGAGCTGTAAGCTGATGTGTCACATTGCTGGAGCACAAGAAAGAGCCCTTTTAATAGATCTTGTCAAAAGTTCTTGCTGGGATTGTTCCTATTTGCACTCCACCAACAGTGTCTGAGAGTTTTCAATGCCCCATTCCCTCATCAACCCTGAGTATTAACCTTGAATTTTTTTTGTCAATTTGACGGGTGAAAAATGACATCTTAGATTTTAAATCTAAGTAAGGTTGAGCACCTTTCCAATGCTTTATTGGCCAGTGGTTGTCATTTTCTATGAACTACTGATTCGTGTCCTTTGTCCATTTGTCTTTTCATTTGCTTGTAGTGTTCTTGTTGATTTGTAGAAGCTCTTTATATATTTTGGCCACTAATCCTTTGTTTTCAATCTGCTTTTTTATTTTTCTGAAAGTTCTCAAAGTTTTTGGCCTTCTGGTAAGATTTTTTTCTCTTGTTTTTTTTAACCCACTTTTCGAGATATAGTTTACATGCTGTAAAATTCACTCATTGTAAGTGTACAATTCAATTATATTAGCAAGTTTTTAGAGTTGTGCCACAATCACCACAGTACAGTTTCAAAATATTTTAATCATCCAGAAGTTCTACCGTGTCCATTTGCAGTTAATCCCTGCTCCCACCACCAACCCTAGGCAACCAATGACCTGCTTTCTCTCTGTATGAGTTTGCCTTTCCAGACATTTCATACAAATGGAATAGCATAATGTCTTTGAGAGTCATTCCATGTAGTTGCATGGCTTAGTAATTTATTCTTTTATTGCTGAATAGTGTTCCTTTTATTAAAAAAAAAAGTTTATTTATTTATTTTTGAGAGAGAGAGAGAGAGTAGGAGAGGGACACAGAGGGAGACAGAGGATCCGAAGCAGGCTCTGCACTGTCAGTGCAGAGCACGATGTGGCGCTCAAACTCATGAAATGGTGATATCATGACCTGAGCCAAAGTCAGGTCACACTTAACTGACTGAGCTACCCAGGCACTCCTGAATGGTGTTTGTTTCATCATATGGATTTACCCCATTGTATTTATCCATTCACCAGTTGATGGATGTTTGAGTTGTTTCCACTTTTTGGTTATTTCAAATAATAGCTGTGTTCATAAACAGCTGTGAACATTTGTGCACGCGTCTCTGTGTGAACATACATTTTTATTTCTCTTGGTTAGATATTTGGGAGTGGAATTGCTGGGTCTTATGGGAACTCTGTGTTTACTTTTTGAGGAAATTGCCAAATTGCTTTCCAAAGTGGCTACATTTTACATTTCCACTAGCAATGTGTGGGAGTAGCACGTTTTCCACATTCCCACCAGCACTCTTAAATGCCTGTATTTCTTTTTTTTTTTTGAGAGAGAGAGAGAGAGAGAGAGAGAGAGAGCAAGCTGGGGAGGGGCAGAGAGACAGGGAGAGAGAATCTTAAGTAGGCTCCACGTCCAGTGTAGAGCCTGATGGGGACTTTATCTAATAACCTTGAGATCATGACCTGAGCTGAAATCAAGAGTGGGACACTCAACCGACTGAGCCACCCAGGTGCCCCAAATGTCTGTATTTTTTATTATAGCCATTCTGGTAAGTGTAAAGTGGTACCTTATTGTGGTTTCAATTTGCATTTCCCAAATACTAATGATGCTGAGCATCTTTTCATGTGCCTAAAAGCCGTTCGTATATCTCCTTTGCTGACATGTCTACTCAAGTATTTTGTCCATCTTAAGGTGTTTTATTGTGGCAAAACCTACCATTTTAACAACGGAACATTTTAACAATTTTCAAGTGTATAGCTTCGTAGTATTCGATCTGTTCCCATGGTTGTGCCTCTATCACCACCATCCATCTCCAGAGCTTTTCCATCCTTCCCCAACTAAATTCTGTCCCCATTAAACAATAACTCTCCATTCTTCCCTCTCTCCGGCTCCTGGAAATTGCCATTCTACTTTCTCTATGAATTTGACCACTCTAGGCGTCTCATATAAGTGGATTCAAACAGTATTTATTTGTCCTGTCGTGACTTATTTCATCTAGCATAATGCCTTGAAAGCGCATCCGTGTTGTAAGATTTGGCAGACTTTCACTCCTTGTTAAGGCTGAATAAATTTTCTGTTGTATGTATATACCACACTTTGCTTATCCATTCCATCTATCAGCGGACGTTTGGGCTGTTTCCACTTTTTGGCTCTTACAAACAATGCACTGAACATGGGGGTGCATAGATCTTTTCGAGTTAGTGTTCTCATTTTCTTCTGATAAAAACCCGGGAGCGGAATTACTAGATTATATGGTAGTTTTATTTTTTTTGTTAGGTTTTTAAGTGTATTTATTTTGAGAGACAGAGAGAGAGGATGAGAGAGAATCCCAGGCAGGCTCCGTGCTGTCAGCGCAGAGCCCAGCTCGGGGCTGAAACCCATGAACTGTGAGATCATGACCTGAGCCGATACCAAGAGTCAGACGCTTAACCGACTGAGCCACCTCGGCACTCCATGGTAGTTTTATTTTTAATTTTTTTTTTGAGGAAACTCCATACTGCTTTCCATTGTAGCCGTACCAATTTACATCCTTACCAACTCTCGCTATTTCTTTTCTTTTAGTTAATAGCCGTTCTGACAGGTGTCAGGTGATGTTTCATTGCAGTTTTTGATGTGCATTTCCTTGATGATTAGGGAGGTTGAGCATTTTTTCATGTACCGGTATGTCCTCTCTGAAAAAATATCTATTCAGATCCCCTAGCCGTTTTTTAATCAGACTGTTTGGTTCTTGGCTATTGGGTTATATGAGTTCTTTACATATTTTGAATATTAACTCCTTATCAGATATATGATTTGCAGACATTTTTTCCTATTTAGTAGGTTGCCTTTCCATTTTGTTGATGGTTTCCTTTGCTGTCCAAAAGCTTTTTAGTTTAATGGGTCCCATTTGTTTACTTTTGCTGTTGTTGCCTTTGCTTTTGGTGTCAAATCCAAAAAAACAGTCATCACCAAGACTGACATCAAGGAGCTTTCCGTTCATGTTTTCTTCTAGGAGTCTTATGGCTTAAGCTGTTACATTCAAATCTTTAATGTATTTGAAGTTATTTTTTGTGTATGGTGTAACGTAGTGGTCTGGTTTCATTCTTTTGCATGTGACTGTGCAGTTTTAGCAACATCATTTATTGAAGAGACTCTCCTTTCTCCATTGCTTATTCTTGGCCCCTTTGCTGTAAATTAATTGGCCATATATGTGTGAGTTTATTTCTGGGCTTTCTATCTTGTTCCCTTCATCCATATGACTGTTTCTTTGCCAATACCATACTATTGTGATTACTATAGCTTTGTAATATAGTTTGAAATCAGGGAGGGGCACCTGGGGGGCTCGGTCAGTTAAGCATCCAACTCTTGATTTTGGCTCAGGTTACGATCTCACGGTTGTGAAATCGAGCCCCACATTGGGCTCCATGCTAAGGGTGGAACGTACTTCGGACTCTCTCTCTCTGCCCCTCCCCCACTTGTTTTCTCTAAATAAGTAAGTAAGTAAGTAAATAAATAAATAAATAAACATTAAAAAACAAATCAGGGAGTATGCTACCGTCTGGTGGTATTCTTTACAGTTTTGCATCATTCAGCTTTTAATGAGTGATCTTTTCCATCTTTCCATGGAATTTTGAGCCAACGTAGGAGATCTACATCTCCCCTGAGCTGCCATCTCAACTCGGCCCCCCAAACCATTTCATCACAAAAATATCTATGAATGCCTGAAAATCACCATGCTCTGTGGTGGACACCGAGGATGGATGAAAAGAAATGGTCTCAGCCCTTCAAGAACTCAGGAGGGTAAAGCCATTGCAAGACTCTGGAGTAGAATCCTGAATGCTCTAGAGCTGGAAGAAACTTACAGACTGTGGCACCCGGGTTCTCCTCATTTTAGAGTTTGGGAGGGTGAAGCCCAGGGAGGGTGAGGAGATACAAACAAAAGCTCTGGTGGGCTTAAGAAGGGAGTGATTCCACTAGGTTGCAGATCAGGGAAACACTCCTTAGAGGAAGAGGCATTTGAAATGGGCTCTTCGAGTTGGAGGGCACCTGGAGGCGCCTGGGTGGCTCAGTTAGTTACTCTTAATTTTGACTCAGGTCATGATCTCACAGTCTGTAGAATCAAACCCCATGTTGGGCTCTGTGCTGACAGCACAGAGCCTGCTTGATATTCTCTCTCTTTCTCTCTCTCTTTTTCTGCCCCTCCCCTTCTGTGCTCTCTCTCTCTTTCTCTAAATAAATAAATAAACATCTTTTAAAAATGGGCTTTTGGGGACAGTAGGAGGGAGCAAAAACCTGGAGCGTGGAGTGTCATGTATGTTTGGAGAAGGGTGTGGGATGCCCTGATCCTAGGCCAGAAGTGCTTTGGGCACAGAAAAGGGAAGTTGAGGCCAGATTAGCCTCAAGGCTAAGGAAGTGGTACCAGAAGGTGTTTAGCACCTCCCTGAATGCAGGCTTTCAAAGCTGCCTCTCCACAAGGCAGGCTTCACCCTGCAAGGAGCCTCCTTCCTGGCTGCTGGCAGGACTCAATTTTCCCCATTCCTCTGCATTATTAAGCACCCACCATGAGCTGGGCACTGCGCCAAGTGCCAGAGCTAGGACAGCGGGCACAGCAGACAGCCCACAGCCTAGTGGGGAGTCAAAGATTAAACAAAAAAACCACACACAGCACTAGCTGCTGGGTGAGGCTGTGTGTAGAGGGCCCAAGTGCACAGGCTCTGGAGATAGACGGCCTGGTTCGGCCCTTTCCTAGCCACTGGCTCTCAGCAATGTTACTTAACCTCTCTGAGCCTGTTTCTCCCTCTGGAAACTGTGGGTGGTAACAGTCCGTGTCTTCTGGAGCTGTCAGAAGAATCAAGTGAGTTCGCACATGTAAAGCACCGAGCACCAGGCACAGGATCTAGAGCGTGGAAGTATTAGCTGCTTTATCACAAGTATCTGTCACTGTAATAAGGGCTACAGAGAAGGCGCATGTTTGCAGATAATAGACTCAGATATTTTGGGTTGCAGGGATGCTTTTCTGAGGAAATGACCTTTAAGCTAAGACCCAACAGATGAAAGGGACAGGGGTGGAGAGAGCATTTTAGGCAAAGAAAGCAACTTACACAAAGAGTCTGAAGGCAGAAAGCACTGCCTTCACCCCGGGTAGCCAGACTTTTAAGATGGCCTCAGTGATGTCATCCTCCTCTACTCATGCCCTTGTGCAACCCCTCCCCTTGAGTGTGGCCTGGACCTAGTGACTTCTCACAAATACAACGTTGCAAAAGCGATGGGATGCCACTCGGTGTAAAAGTGGCTGTGACTTCCATCTGATCACACTTTGCTGTTGGCACTCTCTCTTGCCCTTTTGCTTTGCTCACTGTCCTGTTGTGAGATGCTCTATGGAGAAGCCCACGTGGCCAGGACCCAGGAAAGGCCAACAGTAAGGAACCAAGGCCTTGGCACAATAGCCCCCAAGGGCCCAAATCCTGCCAACAACCCCATGAGGGAGCTTGGAAGCGGATCCTGTCCCAGTTCACTCTTGAGATGACTGTGGCCCTGGCTGACACCCTGCTTGCTGCCCGTGAGAGACCCTGAGCCTGAGGGCCTAGCTAAGCCTTGCCTGCATTCCTGACCCACAGAAACTACGAGGCGACACGTGTGTTGTCTTAGCTGCTGAGTTTGTTATGCAGTAATAGAAAATGAATACACCACCAAAAGGAAGGCAGGGTCAGTGGAAAGAGAAGGAAGAACTAAGATCACAGAGACGGTACCTGGGACAGGCACCATGGAATTGCAGGATCTCCTGGGAGGAAGGGCCCTAACCTCTTTCTATCCCCCTATCTAACGCTGGAATCACCAGCCTCTATTTCTATTGCTGTGGTGACAGGAAACTATCTTCCAAGTTGGTCCCTTTTGGTCATGGTCAGCTCTCATTGCAAGGAAGGTCTTTGCCATCTAGAGCAGAACCTTTATCCCTGTAGCCCCACCCTTGGCCAGGTTCTGCCCTTAGGACCACAGAGTACAAGTCTAATGTCTTCTTTTCAGCATGGCATAAACACGTGGGTGTGGAGTCAGAAAGTCTAGGTTCAAATCCCAGTGCTGCTGTTTACAGCTGTGTGACCCTGAACAGGCCGTGTAACTCCAGGGCCTCATCTGAGACAATAACAGCATCTGCCTTGTTGAGCTACGCTGAGGTCTAAATGAAATAAACTCAGGATGTCTTTAACACCTGGCCTGGGGCACAGCATGTGCTTCATATTTTCCCCCACAACGACTCCAGCAGATTAGAGATGCCCGTGAATCACTGACTCCTCCCATCAAGACATGGGGCCTTCCTCCTTTCCCCGTGAATCTGGACCTATGACTGCTTGACCAACAGAATGGGGCGAAACCGATCTGTGCTAGTTTCAGGGCCCAGGGTTTAAGAGACTCACAGCTCCTGTTCCTGTATCTCGGTCCTCGGTCCTTGCACCTTTGGAGCCCTGAACTGAACGGAAGAAGCCTAATTGCCCTGAGGCTGCCATGCTGAAGAGGCCACCTGTGGGAGCTCTGGTCAATAGTTCCAGGGTGCCAGATTATGTGAGTGAAGCTGTCTTAGATCTTCCAGACCAGCCCATTCACCAACTGAATGCCACCAAGTGACCTCAGTCAGTAATACACGAAAGAACAGAATCACCCAAACGAATGCTCTTGGAATTCCTGACCCACAAAACCAATCACTGTCCAAATATTTGAAGGTAACGCTTTTCTTCCAGAATGAACCTGTCCACGCCTCTCAATTGTTGTTCACATGACAGGGTTTGGAATCTTAGGACCATTGTGATCAACTGTCTTCTGGACGGTGGAAGCCCAACAATAACACAACCCACAGGGTGGTCTGACCAACGGTGCCAATCAGGACTTTATCCAGAATGATTTAACTAAAAAGGAAATGATTGACTCACAATGGCTTCAGGAATGGCTGGATTCAGGTGTTCCAGTGATGTTTCAGTCTCCATTTCCTTTGTCATGATTTTATTTTCAGGCCCTTCTCATGGAGACAAAAACCTTTAGAAATTTAGCTTCACATCCTCTCAGGTTCAAGTGTAGACAGAAAGAGTGACTTCCATTTCCCCAGCATTTCCCCAGCAAAAGTTTTGGTGATTCTTTTTGGTTCATGTCTGGGTGATCCAGAGCCAATCACTGTGGCCAGGGAGGTGGAATGGCTTGGGATCCCAGAGATGGAGTCTACACCATCCAAATCATAGGGACTAAAAGGAGAGAGGGGAGATTCTACAAAGGAATACTAAAAGTACCTCCACAAGGGAAGGATGAATGGATGGCTGTGCAGCAGAACCATAAACATCCCCCTCTGCAGGTAGGAGAGTAAAAGTTCACCTCGTTCATTCTAGATGGCATACTTCTATTAATGCAGGCCAGGGCCACATCACTGGCTCACACTGATGACTAAATCAGAGTAGCTGGTGTGTGTGTGTGGGGGGGGGTGGTATTTTTCCTCATCTAATGCTTCTTGGCTTCCTGTCCCTTCATCTCCCTCCCTCAGCCCTGCATGCCAGGGCTGCAGACATTGCAAGGTCTTCCCTCTCTAGTGTGTCCCAAGCACAGTGAGGCTTTCACGGGGCGTGTCGCCCGAGCAAGACTAGGGCCAGGTCCCCCTCACCTTTGCTGATTGGTCATCCCTCCCCTCACAGAATCAGAATGTTTCGGGGCAGGCAGCTAAGGGCTGGAGGCAAATTTTACTGCCAACTGGGATGGCTCAGACCCAAGGCTAGATTCAAGACCCTGGGGGCAAAAACAAGCCCTATTGTCTCTTTATAGTGTTGGATTGTTTCCCCTGAGTGGGCCAGTGACCACCTGATTAGAAACCAGGAATTTTGCATATAATGTGCATGTATATGTAAATGACAACAACAAAGTCTGTCCACTGCTCCAAGAGCAGGCCTTCAATGCTCTAGTCCACAGGGCTGCCGGACACAGATTTCTGAGACCTTGGCTCTGAAATCAGAGAAAGTTTGCATGTGCCCTTCAAATTCTAGCACAATTGGATCATTTGACAGGATGAGTAAACTGAGGCTCGGAGGGGCCCTGGCACATAACTGCCTGAAGGTCAATCAGCAAATGAGTGGAATGCCTGTTAGAATTTAGTCCCTCTGATGGCTCAACTCTCCTGCCCTGTTTGGTGTTTTCATCTGAGTGAGCACACAGGTCCCAGGGCGGTGGAAAAGTTTTTTTACTTTCATTTTGTAATCGGTCCTAATGCAAGGTGGGGGCTGGGGAGGGAGGGGACATTCAAGGGATTACCGCCTTTAATTCATCTGACAAATATTGATTAAGCACCTACTGCAAACTTGGCCCTGTGCCTGGGGCCAGAGCCACATTTTGGGGAGCAATGACCGTTCTTGTTTTCAGTGGCGGGCTGGAATGGGGAGGGACACAGATATCAATCCAACAGTCACACAAGGTCCTGCATATTACAGACATGGAAAGTGCCAGGAAGGAAGAGGACAGGATGTTTACCAGTACGCTCCACAGGCATCCTGACTGAGCATGGGGTTCAGGACGGGTTCCCCAGAGGAAGTGATGTTTCCACAGGACCTTAGAGTAAATGCTATGAGAACAGCCTGTCCTTGCCCGCCTCCTCACTGAATTCCCGGCTGCAGCAACCAGCATACCCTAAGTTGCAGGGAACCTTCCAGCGACCAGAGGTTGCTGACTCCTCTGATGACACACTCTGGGCATTCCCAGGATGATGATCTAAGGTCCGTTACCCAGAAGCCAGACACACTTGAGCAAGGGAGCTGGGTGTGCCTCCTCAGAGAGGAATTTGGCCACTACCTCCATTCTTCCCCTCAAAGCACACTGGGGAAGAAATTTCTTGTGGCGTTTTCCCTTCCAAATGCTCCAGGGCAGTGCTAACTTTCCAACTGGTGGCTTCTTCTGCAGGCTGGAGTACAACTCCTTCCCCTCCCCTGCCTGGCAAAGACCTTCTGGCCTTCTTGCCTACCTCCTCCCAGACTGGACTGACTTCCTTCTTCTCTGTTCCCCCTGGCCCTGAATGAACCTCCATCCTAGCCATGACCCTGGTGTCACTTTTCCCTATGCACTCACGGGGCCGCTCCCATGACTATGAGTTTCCTGAGCACCAGGCTTGTAGTTTCTTGATCCTTACTTTCCCTTGTTGATGTCCTACCTGTCAATGATCTACCCTCAGCAGCTGCTGGATGTTTTGATTTGAATCACTAGGCTCTGCTATGCACTAGCTCTGTGACATTGGGCAAGTTACTTAACCTCTCTGGGCCACCATTTCCTCCTCTTTAACATAAGACTAAGGGGGTTGGGGCGCCTGGGTGGCTCAGTCAGCCGAGTGGTCAACTTTGCTCAGGTCGTGACCTCGCAGTTCGTGAGTTCGAGCCCCACGTCAGGCTTGCTGCTGTCAGCGCAGAGCCTGCTTTGGATTTTCTGTTCCCCGCCCCCGCACCCCGATCCCTCTCCTGCTTGCTCTCTCTCTCTGTCTCTCAAAAATAAACATTAAAAAATAAAATAGGGGGGCGCCTGGGTGGCTCAGTCGGTTAAGCGTCCGACTTCAGCCAGGTCACGATCTCACGGTCCGTGAGTTCGAGCCCCGCGTCGGGCTCTGGGCTGATGGCTCAGAGCCTGGAGCCTGTTTCCGATTCTGTGTCTCCCTCTCTCTCTGCCCCTCCCCCGTTCATGCTCTGTCTCTCTCTGTCCCAAAAATAAATAAACGTTGGAAAAAAAAAATTAAAAAAATAAAATAAAATAGGACCAAGAGATAGTCCTTATGTTGCAGAACTTTTTACCTCAATACCTGGGGTTCATTGTCTCCCCACTCTGAAGAATGAAGAGATGCACACAAAATGAGCAGCAAAAGGGACGCCTGGGTGGCTCAGTCAGTTAAGCGTCTGACTTCAGCTCAGGTCCTGATCTTGCGGTTCATGGGTTCAAGCCCCGCGTTGGGTTCTGTGCCGACAGCTCGGAGCCTGCTTCGGATTCTGTGTCTCCCTCTCTCTTTCTTCCCCTCCCCTGCTCACGCTCTGTCTCCCTCTGTCTCAAGAATAAATAAACATTTAAAAAATTTTAAAAACACACACACAAAATGAGCAGCAAAATGTATTAGAGTATAAGATCAGAAAGGAAAAATAGTAGGAAAGCTCTCTTTACAGAGAGGAGGCATTCGAGGGTGAATACCCATGACTATAGGTAAGGGTCCTTGTTTTAGAAGGTTCTGGTTGCCCCCCACTTCCCTCTTGTTCCTTCTCAGGTTCTACCCTTATTGGTTTGATAGCTCGAGGTGCTGTGTTGTCCATTCCTGATTGGCTCAATTCCATGGTATGAGGGGTGGTCTATGGCCATACTGTTCCTTGTGGGTCATAGGTTTTCCGGTCTACTCATTGTTAGTCAGATCTTTCGTCAAATTCCTGGGAAACCTGAGGGGGAGTAGGTGGTGTCTGTTACATTCCTTAAAAAAAGATTTTTTTAATGTTTATTTATTTTTGAGAGAGAGAGAGAGAGAGACCATGAGCGGGGGAGGGGGCAGAGAGAGAGAGGGAGACACAGAATTTGAAACAGGCTCCAGGGTCTGAGCTGTCAGAGCCCAATACAGGGCTCGAACTCTGAACAGCAAGATCATGACCTGAGCTGAAGTCGGACACTTCACTGACTGAGCCACCCAGGCACCCCTGTGTCTGCTACATTCTTAGGAGGAAACTTTCGCCCGAAGGGTTTGCTGCGGTCAGATACTTCCAGCATTGTTCCAAAATAAAGTTTTTTTCCCCACCCAGTGACTTCAGGTCCTAATCTTTCCGTCTCTCTGCCTATTTTATCCGATCTTTCCCTATCCTACTTACCTCGTAGGGTTGTTAAAAAACAAAATTCAACTGGGTTAATTTGAAGATCTAATTGGCTTTATTAAGTGACTCATGAATCAGTATCCCATCTTGCAAGGAAGGGGGAGTTCGGAGGAGTTGTACAAAATGGAAAGTTTTTATAGGAAAGAAAGCGGGGCAAGAAAGTCATGAGCAAAGGAAAAGAAAGGATTGTTTTAGGCAAGGTCACCTTCCTTAGGTGGAAGGGCAGGGTCAGGGTGGATTCATTCATCCTCCTTTGGGAAATAGAGAGGGCCCCTGTGACAGATTGCCTCATTGGCGCTGATCAGAAAATTCCTCATTGACCCTTAAGACTTACACTTATGGGGAAGGTTAAAACTGCAGTTTAGGTTAGGTATTTAGCCCCCGTTTGGTGACTTGGCCTAAGGGACACCATTTGGGGTCAGTAGTTTTCTTTTTAGCAGTTGTTATGGGGTTAAATGAGAGCCCGCACAGAACACGCTCACTAGCTCACTACACTCCGTAGCACACAATAAAGCACTCTATATACATTGCCTAGATAGGTTGTCCATAACCATCCCATGGGCTTACCGTGCTGTGACACAATTATTAAGTCTTGACAGGTACAAAGAGGTTTTTGTAATCTGGTCTTCCAACAGACTTTTCTGTCCAGGAGGGGGCCCCAAGACCCGCTCCGCACCCCTCTACCCCAGCTTTCCCCCGCCCCCCAAACATCTCGAGTTCAAGCACAGGCCAGGGGGCAGGGTGCCGGGCGCAGGGCCCAGCGGCCCGGGACGCGGTGTCCCGGCTCTGCACCCGGCCCTCCCGCACGTGGTGGCCCGCGGCGTACGGAGGCGGTTTCTGGGAACCGGGGCCGGCGGGCGGCCGTGCGCACAGCCCCGTGCGCCGCCCGGCCGCCGGTGATTCAGCGCGGGGCGTGTGCAGGCGGCGGCCGCACGGGGCGGGCTTTTGCACTCGCCCCGGCTCCTTCCCGCTATAAAGGCGGCCCGCCGCGCTGCGCTCCACCACGCCTCTTCTGAGCGCCCAGCCACCTCTCTGCAACCGTCTCCGGACTCCAGCTACCGCTTCTTCTCGCCATGGATCCCGACTGCTCCTGCGCCACCGGTAAGCTCGGGTTCGGGGCCGCGCGTCGGTTGTAGAGCCAGAGAAGCAATCTCTGACGTCCCCTTCTGTTCTTGATCACTCTCTTTCGGGGTGCTAACTGCCCCTCCCCAGAGCCTCTCGGTGTACCTCTCTCTAGGCTAATCGAGCCCCGCTCCTACCGACAAGGGGTCGGACTTCATGGCCTGTCCGGGTTCCCACGGGCAGGTTGTGGAACTGAGACTCAATCCCCGGGCTGCCAGCACCCATTCCCGCGTTCGAGTCCTCCCCAGGGACGGTTCGGTTCTCACCGCTGCCTTTCTCCTTGCAGGTGGCTCCTGCTCGTGCGCCGGCTCCTGCAAATGCAAAGCCTGCAGATGCACCTCCTGCAAGAAGAGTGAGTGCCATCTTTTCTCGTACACCCCCTACCCACCGCCCCCCCTTGCCCATACTCCAGGGGAGTTAAAACAGGATAGTTGATGCCCCTTCCTCGGGAAAGGTGCTGCCTCCACGATGGGCCCCATAGGGGAGGACCGGAATCACTCATCCTTTGTGCCCAGCGCTCATCTCTGCCTCCTCCTTCCCTTTCACAGGCTGCTGCTCCTGCTGCCCCGTGGGCTGTGCCAAGTGTGCCCAGGGCTGCATCTGCAAAGGGGCATCGGACAAGTGCAGCTGCTGCGCCTGATGTCCGGGAGAGCCCGTCCCCGATGTAAATAGAGCAACGTGTACAAACCTGCAGGGTTTTTTGTTTTTTGGGGTGTTTTTTTTTTTTGGTATTTTTTGTTTTGTTTTTGGTACAAACCTGATCCGTTTGCTACATTCCTTTTTTTTCCTATAAAATATGTGAATTATAATAAAAGTTGTTAAATTTTTTCTCGCTTCTGTTTTCCTTTGCGTGCCCAGGAGGGCTGGGGTAGCGGATTGGACTGGAAGTGCAGAAACCTGGGTTCTGTCCACAAATGTTAGTCCCTAATAAACTGAGTGCCTTAAGGCAAGTCAGGTTACATCACCGAGCTTAACTTTCTGTAAAATGGAAGAGCCAGAGAATATAAAGGCATGAGGACTCATCGGGTCCGTCTGTTATCATGTCAAGCGTTGATGGCACAGAAACTTCTCAATCCAGAATTTATTTCTTTAATTATAAGTAATCTCTAAGCCCAAGGTGGGGCTCAAACCTCCTACCTGAGATCAAGAGTCACATGCTCTAGGGACTGAGCCAGCCAGGTGCCCTGTCAATCCAGAATTTCTCATGCTCCATGGTTTCTCTGCCCAACCTCAGATCCTCACCAGATTTTAGGCTTGAAAAGTGACTAAAGGGAATTGGAAAACAACTTCTCACCTGTTTGAATCTTACATGGGGTTCTCAAACCCCTGTGGTGAAGGAGTAGTTTTTACTTTCTATGCATCACAGACTAAACCTTGATAAAAATATATTAATTTTACAAAAATGCCATAAAAGAACAATATGAAGCTCATGTATTTAGATTGGACACACATAGTTTCAATAAATACATGAAGAACAAAATTAGAGATTTTAAAACACTGCGCATATATATGTTCACTGAAGGTGTTCACTGAGCACTAGAAACAATTCACAAATTCCCCCGTGCTGTGGACCACACACACCTGAGTAGCTATGTCCTGGATGTCCTTCCCCACCGAGAACTTGGCTTGCTCCCTGCCACTGTGCCACTGACAGGACACCCAGTACCCCTGAGAGCTCCCTGTTGTGACTTGGCTCTGAGTCTTTGGAAGTTCCTCCCCAGGTCAGGCTGGGATCCGCCCCTGGCAGATCTGCCCTTGGCAACTTGAAACCAACAAAGTCACTAGGGAATTGGAGACAATTGCCCAGCCATTTCCCCACAAGAGGGAGGCCATCCAAGAACTGGTTCCAGATGAAGTACTTCATGTCTGTCTGTGCAGGGTGATGGCCAGTCCTGCAGTTTGGAAATCTTTGTGGTGTTTATTAGGCAGGAGAGAGGCCTTGAGTGACTTGTAATTAGTGCCAACGGTTAGTCCCCCGGGGCTCTTTGTGGAGGGAGTTGCTACTTGATGTTCAATCAAAGAGAAAGTGAGTCATGTGGCCTTGAATCAGGACCATGCTTGCCTGTGGGTGCCTGGTGTGAAAAGGGGATTTATGAAGCCAGCCCGTGCCCAGAGCATGAGCTTTGCTGTCAGGCAGTCTGGGTTCACAGCCTCCTTTGTCACAGGTGGAATGACATGGGCAAGCTGCTCAACCTTACTGAGCCTCGATTTCCCCATGGAAAGGAAATTCGGTCTCTATGTGGGATTAAATGATAGGCTCCTGGCTCCCGGCTAGGGCTTAATAAACAGTGGTCATTACGTCCACACTGACATTCATGGAGAGGGAATCCTATTGAATCCCAATAAGCTCTTAGGCAAAGGGTCCAAGAGTTTGGAAGCATTACTCTAGGCTGGAGGTTAAGGGTGGGATTGGAAATTTGCTGACCTGATGCTGGAAGGAGGGTGGATGACCAGCCTAATGCTCCCAGGGACAAGATGCTGCCACGGCATTTGGACAGACACAAAAGTCTTCACCATCCTTCATGCCATTTGGTCCGCAGGAATCAATGAGAGAGTGAACATGCAGGGGCTGGAGTAATCATGCCGTCTTCAGAGAGATTGAGCCAACTGTCTATGGTCACGCAGCTCCCAGTCAGGGGTCTGAACAAATACAGCTGGCCTCAGGCCCTGTCCACAGCTGGCTGATCATGATGGCACCGGGTGCTAAATATTGCCTGTCACGATTCAAAGGTGGAAGGGCCTCTGGAGATGGACCAATGGTGCCCCAGCTTGAGAGATGGGACACTGAAGCCCAGAGAGGTCAGAGAGCTAATGTAGAGGATGTGACTGCCAATTCAGTGCTCTCCCCGCTGCTGCTCTGTGCCAGGTGTTCAGCGTCCTTACTTTTCATGTGAAGTCATGGTGCGGGGAGGAGGGTGAGGGCATGATGCAAAGCCCATGTGAGTGCAAATCCGACCCATGTCACTTACAGCTACGTGATGTAAACCTCTCTGGCTTAGTACTTCCACTGTAAAAGGGGCAAAGAAAGGCACCTGGCTCAAAGGATTGAATGAGTTAATACGTGTAAAGAACTTAGAACAGTGTCTAGCACATCATAAGTGATCTATTAATATTAGCTATTACTTTATTTTTATTATACATACCATAAGGCACATTTGTTACCTCCTGACAAATCAGCCAGGCCTGCGATGCTATTACTTTATTATTATCATGCATAACACAAGGAGTATTTATTTACCTCAAATTAGCCTGGCCTGGGGTGCCAGGTTATGGGTCCTGTGTGGTCTTTATCAACTGCAGGAGAATGTGGCCCTTGGGCAGAGAACATCATTCAGTCTCCCCACAAAACTGTGATTGGAATTACAGGTATAAAGCCACGAGGAAGATGCTCTGTGCCTTAGATCAGGCACCAGAAGACACCTGCCATCTTTTTAACATTGTACTTTGAAATGATTCATATTTTCTTTAATTTAAATGAAAGACAAACTTTTTTTAAAATTTTTTTTAATGTTTATTTGTTTTTGAGACAGAGAGAGACAGAGCATGAACAGGGGAGGGGCAGAGAGAGAGGGAGACACAGAATCCAAAACAGGCTCCAGGCTCTGAGCTGTCAGCACACAGCCCGACGCGGGACTCGAACTCACGGACCGTGAGATCATGACCTGAGCCGAAGTCCGACGCTCAACCGACCGAGCCACCCAGGCGCCCCATAAATGAAAGACAAACTTTATGATTACTAAAAATGAGAATCAATCTTATCCTAGACATAGAAGGTAGCCAGGAAAGTATATATAGTGTATGAAAATATACTATATAAATATATATGTATTTCACTTATGGATCACTTCATTTGCTACCCATAGTTTGAGGTGGCAGCTTGCTCTTATTGAAAAGGTCTCAAGTAGTAGAGAAACATAGACATACCTAGGTCAAAGTCAGGCTTATCTTTCCCCAGGGAAGCTGACTGGATTCAGATCAGTGTTCACTTCTAGCTGTGTGACTTTGGCCAAGTAATTTAGACTCTGTGCTGTAGTTATCCGTTAACAAACAGGGCTCAAAAGTAATAGTAATTCCCTGTTGGGGTCTTTGTGAGGGTACACATTTCAAAAGTGATTATAAAATGGCCTGGCACATAATAAATGCTATGTAATTCTTGAGATGCTTAAAGAGTAATAACTACTTTTCTTTGTTATTTTCAAGCCAGGTCTCCCTATTACCTAAAAGAAAGCCTCCTTTGTGGGCATCTTAGGCATTGGGCAAGAGTGGGGCCAAGTCTGGAGTGCGGTGCACCTGAAGGCTGTCGGGAGCACTAGATTTAACCCAAAAAAGGACCTGGAGAAATGTGCCCATATATCTTTTCCCGCCTGGAGAACGGGCAGAGGCAGTGGTCTGTGTCCCCCAAACGGTGTACAGGATAAAAGAGTCCGAAAGCCCGACGTGGGGCCGGAGAAGAGACATGCCAGGGGAGGCAAAGGTCACGTCCACCCCCCATCCTCTGCACACAACTCTCTCAGGTGGCTCTGCACACCCACCCTCTGCCCCTTGCCCCCGCCAAGCCTGGGTCTGGAAGGAGAGGCCGGGGTTGCACACGGGCTCCCGGAAAGAGCGACCCCGGGGACACCTGCAGCGGGCCGGGGGTGGGGAAGGCGGCGAGGACCCAGGCAGAGAGTTCCCGGAACCGACGGGAACGGGGGCGGCGGCCAACCGCGGGGAGACCGAGAAGGGGCGGGCAGGGAGGCTGGGACACCGCGTGCCGACCCCTCCGCGCGGTGCGCACGGAGCCCGCCACCCTCCTGGACCCGTGCGCCCGGCCCCGCGAGGTGCACACAGCACAGCCAAGGACACGCCGGGCCGCGCGCTCTCCGCGGGGCGGGTGCAAGGGCCGGGGCGGGGCCTTTGCGCCCGGACCGCCCGCTCCCGCTATAAAGTCGGCCCGCCAGCGCCCAGGCTCCACCACGCCTCCAGCCATCAGCGGTGTGCCTCTTGTGTCGCCTGCTTTGGACTTTCGTCGTCACCTCGACTCCAGATGGACCCCAACTGCTCCTGCTCCGCCGGTAAGGGCCCCCGGCTCTGAGTCTTAGGGTGCAGTTTCCCAGGCCCGGACCGCCTGTTCTTGGGGTTAGAAGAGCGTTTTGGACTTGAGCTGAATCCAGTCGTGGGCACGTGGGCACGTGCTGTGCTTTCTCCCCCGCCAAGCCCCTGAGAGCATTTCCGTTCTCTCTCTGCCCCCTGTGTTAGATGGGAGGGTACTGCGGTCACGTCGAAGCCTCCTGTTGGTCGAGGGCTGCTGACCTGGGACACAGTGCTCTGTTCAGGCCTTGGAACCACCAGCACTTGATGGGAGGTGGGGCATTGCCTCCTCGGGGTTCAAGACCACAGGCTCTGGCTCTACTCTTAGCCCTTTGGAAGGCCCCAGACCTTCCGTGTGGAGTAAAAGCCGGAGGGGACCTACCTTTCCTAGCACCGCAGAGACAGGGAGTGGGGCTGCCCTTACCCGCCCTGCGTGAGGAGCGAGCTCCTGGTGCTGGGCACCGACCCGGAGGCCGCAGGGGGCGTGTGTTGCCCACCCACTGTGGCTCCTAGGCCGCACTTGTGCTCACCGCGTCTCTTTCTCTCCCTGGCAGGTGGCTCCTGCACGTGCGCCGGCTCCTGCACGTGCAAAGAGTGCAGATGCACCTCCTGCAAGAAGAGTGAGTGTGGGGTGTTCTCCCAGGGGGGCTGGGCTGGGTCAGATGACCCAGCTTTTCTACATCCCCTTCCCTCAGCCCCTGACTCAGAATTGGCACTGAAAGTTCCTGCAGATAAGATGGTGGAGTCCCCACCTCATCCTAGAACAGGGCAGCCGAGGCCCCTGCAGAGAGGTCAGCAAATCGTGCCAAGGATGCAGCCAGCACCAGAACCTAGGTCTCCTGCCTTCTGAACCCTCCAGTGTCCTGACACTTGATGTTCATGAATTTGATGACCCCGTGTGGTGTCTCTGACCTGGTGCAGCCCTTTCCTCTGCAGACAGCCCAGAACTTCCCTGGCCCTCCTGGGTGCTGGTAGGCGGGGGGTGCCCCCTCTCTGACCTTGAGGACTTCCCTCGCGTCACTGTGTGGTTCAGGGGGGCAAAGGACTAGCCTCCATTGTCCCTGGAGGCCCTGTCTCTGTGTCTGCAGGCGTTCTGCCCCGTCCTGGAATCAGATGGGGGCAAGGCAGCCTCTTGCTAGGGGGTAGGACCCAGTTGTCTAGGGACAGAGCAGGCCATCCTCAACCCAGGGCCCTGCAGGGCTGGGGGCAGAGCTGTGCCGGGCCCGCTGTGGGAAGGGAGGTTCCTGGTGACCCACTTGGGCTCTGACCCACTCGGGCCTTTCTCTCCCAGGCTGCTGCTCCTGCTGCCCCGTGGGGTGTGCCAAGTGTGCCCAGGGCTGCATCTGCAAAGGGGCATCGGACAAGTGCAGCTGCTGTGCCTGATGTGGGGGAGCACCTGTTCCAGATGTAAATAGAGCAACATGTACAAACCTGCAGTTTTTTTTACTTTTTCATTTTACCATGACCTGTTTGCTACATTCCTGTTTCCATAAAATACATGACTTATAACAAAACTTGAATAAAATAAAAGTTGAATTTATTCTGGCTCTCTTTTCATGCTTTGGATATAAGAGACCTCATAATCCCCATGGCTGGAGTGGAGGATTGGACCGTAAGTGCAGAGACCTGGGTCCTGGACCCCCAAGTATTAGCCCCTAACACTGTGCCTTATGGGAGTCAGGTTACCTCTGAAACAGTTTCTTGGATGAAAATGAAAGTATCTAGATGCCCTAACAGTATGGGGCAAATACAGTTCCCCTCAATTCTTGTGGGAAGTGTTTGTGGTCTACAACTTCTCAATATCTAGTTAGGATTCCCTGCTGAGCTTTGATCCTCAGCAATGTTAGGCTTCAGAAGTACTCAGGAGGGTCGCCTGGCTGGCTTAGGTGGTAGAGTGTGCAACTCTTGTTTTGTTTTTTATTTTTTAAAATTTTCATCCAAATTAGTTAGCATATAGTGCAACAATGATTTCAGGAGTAGATTCCTTAGTTCCTCTTACCCATTTAGACCATCCCCCCTCCCACAACCCCTCCAGTAACCCTCAGTTTGTTCTCCATATTTATGAATCTCTTCTGTTTTGTCCCCCTCCCTGTTTTTATATTATTTTTGTTTCCCTTCCCTTATGTTCATCTGTTTTGTCTCTCAAATACCTCATATGAGTGAAGTCATATGATTTTTGTCTTTCTCTGACTAATTTCACTCAGCATAATACCCTCCAGTTCCATCCATGTAGCTGCAAATGGCAAGATTTCATTCTTTTTGATCGCGAAGTAATACTCCATTGTGTATATATACCACATCTTTATCCATTCATCCACTGTGGACATTTGGGTTCTTTCTATACTTTGGCTATTGTGGACAGTGCTGCTATAAACATGGTGCACGTGTCCCTTCGAAACAGCACAACTGTATCCCTTGGATAAATGCCTAGTGGTGCAATTGCTGGGTTGTAGGGTAGTTCTATTTTTAGTTTTTTTGAGGAAACTCCATACTGTTTTCCAGAGTGGCTGCACCAGCTTGCATTCCCAGGAGTGTGCAACTCTTGATCTCGGGGTTTGGAGTTGTAGGTTCAAGGCCCACGTTGGGTGTAGAGATTACTTAACTAAAATCTTTAAAAAAAAAAAAAAGTACTCTGGGGATGGAATCTACCTCCCCACTTGTTTGACTTTTCTTTACAGGGCTTGCTTCTGACACACTTGAAGGACCAATTTTTATTTTTTATTTTTGAGAGGAGAGAGAGAGAGAGAGAGAATGAGCCAGGAGGGGCAGAGAGAGGGAGAGGGAGAATCCCAAGCAGGCTCCATACTGAGAGCGAGGTGCCCAATGTGGGGCTCAAACCCACAAACCCTGAGATCATGAACCTGAGCTGAAATCAAGAGTCAGATGCTTAACCGTCTGAGCCATCTAGGCACCTCCCAATTTTTACTTTCTGACACAGATTTAATTTTTGGCAAAATAAATTACTAAGAAAAAACTTTAAAAGGCACAATTTACAAAACCCATGTTTTGATTCAACAAATTTCCCTCTTGTTTTGAGGAACAAAATAACAAAACGTTTAAAAACTGCAAACGACACATGTATTCATCAAAGGTGTGCACTGAGCACTAGAAACAATTCACAAGGTGTGTGGACCACATACACCTTGAGTAGCACCGTCTCCAACACCCACACAGGGAATCCGTCAGTGTTAGCTTGTCTAGTGCCACTGACAGGACACCCAGTACCCCTGAGAGCTCCCTGTTGTGACTTGGCTCTGAGTCTTTGGAAGTTCCTCCCCAGGTCAGGCTGGGATCCGCCCCTGGCAGATCTGCCCTTGGCAACTTGAAACCAACAAAGTCACTAGGGAATTGGAGACAATTGCCCAGCCATTTCCCCACAAGAGGGAGGCCATCCAAGAACTGGTTCCAGATGAAGTACTTCATGTCTGTCTGTGCAGGGTGATGGCCAGTCCTGCAGTTTGGAAGTCTTTGCGGTGTTTATTAGGCAGGAGAGAGGCCTTGAGTGACTTGTAATTAGTGCCAACGGTTAGTCCCCCGGGGCTCTTTGTGGAGGGAATTGCTACTTGATGTTCAATCAAAGAGAAAGTGAGTCATGTGGCCCTGAATCAGGACCATGCTTGCCTGTGGGTGCCTGGTGTGAAAAGGGGATTTATGAAGCCAGCCCGTGCCCAGAGCATGGGCTTTGCTGTCAGGCAGTCTGGTTCACAGCTTACCTTGCCATTTCTTGGCCATGTGACCTGGGCAAGTTGTTGACACTTACGAAGCCCTCATTTCTTCATTTGTATAAAGGAGATGACATTTCAATGTAAGAAATTGAGTGAGATAGTGTCCTGGCTCCTGGCTAGGGCTTAACAAACAGTGGTCATTATGGTCACTACAATATTCACACTGACATTTGTGGAGAGAGAATACTTCCAGCTCCCAACATGCTCCAGAGAAAGACTCTTTGGTTTGGAAGTATTACTCTGGAGGCTAGAGATGAGATTAGAAATTTGCTGACCTGGGGCCCAGGGGAGTGTGGATGTCCAGCAATAAGCCCCTAGGGACGGGATGCTGCCACCGCATTTGGACAGACACAAGAATCTTTCCCATCCTTTACGTCATTTGATCTGTACAGGAAACAGTTAAAAGCGAACATGCAGGAACTGAAGTGATTGTGCCAACACCAGAGAAATTAAGCAACCAGCCCCAGGTCACACAGCTCCTAGTCAGAGTTATTAATTTATATACTACAGCTGACCTCACCCTCTGGCCACCACTGGCTGATCATGATGTCACTGGATGCTAAATCCTGCCTCTCATCATTCAGAGCTGGAAGGGTCCTTTGAGATAGTCTAGTTGTGCCCTATCTGGAGAGATGGGAAACTGAAGCCCAAAGAGGTCACAGAGCTCTGCAGAGGATCTGACTGCCCTCTCAGTGCTCCTCCCACTGCTGCTCTGTGCCTCTCTGTCCTCACCTTTCATGCGAAGTCATGGTGCAGGGTGGAGGGTGAGGGCATGAGGGTGAGGGCATGATGCTGCAGTCAGCCTGCATGAGTGCAACGCCCCCTCGTGTCACTTACAGCTGTGTGACGTAAACCTCTCTGTGGCTCAGTCTCCTGCACTATAAAAGGGGAAAAATAGTAGGGCGGTGGCTCTTAGAATGAGGTTATTTAATACATGTAAAGAAATGAGAATGATGCCTGGACACAGTGAGTAATCCATAATGTTAGCTATTATTTTATTAATAGCATTCATAGCATAGGAGACATTTCTCTACCTCCAGACAAATAAGCCCAGCCTGGTGGGCTTAGCTGCGTGTCCCGTGTTGTCCCCATCCACCCAATGAGCATGTGGCCAATTGCCCAGAGAGAGTTATCCTCTCTTCTCACACAAGAAGGGTCGGCCCTAGGGATATAAAGCCATGAGCAAGACAGTCCAAGTCCTCACAATAGATACAGATGGATGCCTGCCATCTCTGCTGTCCTCTGCAACCATAGCTTACTTAACATTTTCTTTTGAATGATTCATATTTTTTGAAATACATTTATATGAAAAGCAAAGTCTTTTACCACTACTGAAAATGAGAATGAGTTTACTTCCAGACATAGAAGTGTGCTATAAAATCATGTATCATATATATATGTGTATATATATATACATATATATGTGATTCCATATACATATATATCATATATTACATATACATATACATATATATACATATATATATACTCCTTTTGTTTCACTTTGTCACTCCCAAGATTGAGCTTGACACAGTAGAGTGGAGCTAAAGACATCTCTGGGCCGAAGGGAGGCTTTATCATTTACTTTCTTTCCCTCCAGCAGTGGCTGGAACCATATCCAGGGTACCACCTCCCAGCACCGTGACCCTGGGTTAGCTACCTTAAACTCCATGTGCTGTGTGCACTTTTGCCTTTGGGAAACTGGCTCGTAACTAATGTCCCCTTTATGATTGCTGTTAGGGGGGCACCTGGGTGGCTCAGCTGGTTAAGGGACTGACTCTTGGTTTCTGTTCAGGTCACAATCTCTCTGTGAGTTCGAGCCCCACATCAGTCTCCGTGCTGACAGTAGATTGGGATTCCCTCTCTAACCTTCCCTCTGCCCTTCCTGTGCTTGCGTGTGCTCTCTCAAAATAAATAAATAAACTTAAAAAAGAATTAAAAACATAAAGGATCACTGGTAGGGTTCAAATAGCCAAGATGAGACACAAGGATGGGAACAGACTAAATGCTATGCAGTTGCCAGGAACACAAAGAGGGACAGAACCACTTGTCTTACTTTGTTATTTGATGCCGGGTTCACCTATCACATACAAAGATCCCTTCCCATGCTTTGGGCACCTCCTCATGAGTGGGGTGAATTGGCAGGGCTGAGGAAAGCTCCTAGAAAGTTTAGGCGAAGGAGCACCGGGACAAACGGCCCACACATCCCTTCGGCGGTAGGGGATAGAAAGAACGAAGGGAGCCACAGGCCTGTGCTCACGGCGTTGCTGTGTACAAGACAAACACGCCCTAAGGCCCACAACAGGGGACCTAGACAGGCAATGGCTGGCAGGGAAGGGAGGAGGAAGTCACTAAATACTAGATAATTCTTGGAATGCTGAAAGGGAAATGACCACTTTTCTTATTTTGTTATTTAACGTCAGGTCTCCCTATTACCTAAAAGAATCCCTCCGTTGTGGGCATCTTACCCACTGGGCACCGCCTGGAGTGGGGTGCATCCGCAGGTTGTGGCAAGCCCTGCTTTTAACCCAAAGAAGGGCCCAGACAATCGCGCCCGTATATCCTTTCGCGCCTGGAGAACGGACAGAGGCAGTGGTCTGTGCCTGCCAAACGGTGTACCGCATAAAAGGGTCCGAAAGCCCGACGTGGGGTCGGAGAAGAGACATGCCAGGGGAGGCAAAGGTCACGTCCACCCCCCATCCTCTGCACACAACTCTCTCAGGTGGCTCTGCACACCCACCCTCTGCCCCTTGCCCCCGCCAAGCCTGGGTCTGGAAGGAGAGGCCGGGGTTGCACACGGGCTCCCGGAAAGAGCGACCCCGGGGACACCTGCAGCGGGCCGGGGGTGGGGAAGGCGGCGAGGACCCAGGCAGAGAGTTCCCGGAACCGACGGGAACGGGGGCGGCGGCCAACCGCGGGGAGACAGAGAAGGGGCGGGCAGGGAGGCTGGGACTCCGCGTGCCGACCCCTCCGCGCGGTGCGCACGGAGCCCGCCACCCTCCTGGACCCGTGCGCCCGGCCCCGCGAGGTGCACACAGCACAGCCAAGGACACGCCGGGCCGCGCGCTCTCCGCGGGGCGGGTGCAAGGGCCGGGGCGGGGCCTTTGCGCCCGGACCGCCCGCTCCCGCTATAAAGTCGGCCCGCCAGCGCCCAGGCTCCACCACGCCTCCAGCCATCAGCGGTGTGCCTCTTGTGTCCCCTGGTTTGGACTTCCGTCGTCACCTCGACTCCAGATGGACCCCAACTGCTCCTGCTCCGCCGGTAAGGGCCCCCCGGCTCTGAGTCTTAGGGTGCAATTTCCCAGGCCCGGACCGCCTGTTCTTGGGGTTAGAAGAGCGACTGTTTTGGACTTGAGCTGAATCCAGTCGTGGGCACGTGGGCACGTGCTGTGCTTTCTCCCCCGCCAAGCCCCTGAGAGCATTTCCGTTCTCTCTCTGCCCCCTGTGTTAGAGGGGAGGGTACTGCGGTCACATCGAAGCCTCCTGTTGGTCGAGGGCTGCTGACCTGGGACACAGTGCTCTGTTCAGGCCTTGGAACCACCAGCACTTGATGGGAGGTGGGGCATTGCCTCCTCGGGGTTCAAGACCACAGGCTCTGGCTCTACTCTTAGCCCTTTGGAAGGCCCCAGACCTTCCGTGTGGAGTAAAAGCCGGAGGGGACCTACCTTTCCTAGCACCGCAGAGACAGGGAGTGGGGCTGCCCTTACCCGCCCTGCGTGAGGAGCGAGCTCCTGGTGCTGGGCACCGACCCGGAGGCCGCAGGGGGCGTGTGTTGCCCACCCACTGTGGCTCCTAGGCCGCACTTGTGCTCACGCGTCTCTTTCTCTCCCTGGCAGGTGGCTCCTGCACGTGCGCCGGCTCCTGCACGTGCAAAGAGTGCAGATGCACCTCCTGCAAGAAGAGTGAGTGTGGGGTGTTCTCCCAGGGGGGCTGGGCTGGGTCAGATGACCCAGCTTCTCTACATCCCCTTCCCTCAGCCCCTGACTCAGAATTGGCACTGAAAGTTCCTGCAGATAAGATGGTGGAGTCCCCACCTCATCCTAGAACAGGGCAGCCGAGGCCCCTGCAGAGAGGTCAGCAAATCGTGCCAAGGATGCAGCCAGCACCAGAACCTAGGTCTCCTGCCTTCTGAACCCTCCAGTGTCCTGACACTTGATGTTCATGAATTTGATGACCCCGTGTGGTGTCTCTGACCTGGTGCAGCCCTTTCCTCTGCAGACAGCCCAGAACTTCCCTGGCCCTCCTGGGCGCTGGTAGGCGGGGGGTGCCCCCTCTCTGACCTTGAGGACTTCCCTCGCGTCACTGTGTGGTTCAGGGGGGCAAAGGACTAGCCTCCATTGTCCCTGGAGGCCCTGTCTCTGTGTCTGCAGGCGTTCTGCCCTGTCCTGGAATCAGATGGGGGCAAGGCAGCCTCTTGCTAGGGGGTAGGACCCAGTTGTCTAGGGACAGAGCAGGCCATCCTCAACCCAGGGCCCTGCAGGGCTGGGGGCAGAGCTGTGCCGGGCCCGCTGTGGGAAGGGAGGTTCCTGGTGACCCACTTGGGCTCTGACCCACTCGGGCCTTTCTCTCCCAGGCTGCTGCTCCTGCTGCCCCGTGGGGTGTGCCAAGTGTGCCCAGGGCTGCATCTGCAAAGGGGCATCGGACAAGTGCAGCTGCTGTGCCTGATGTGGGGGAGCACCTGTTCCAGATGTAAATAGAGCAACATGTACAAACCTGCAGTTTTTTTTTACTTTTTCATTTTACCATGACCTGTTTGCTACATTCCTGTTTCTGTGAGATATTTGAATGACAATAAATCCTCTAGACTCTTCTGGCTCCAGGTGTCTAGCAGTGTGTTGGGAAGGTGGGACTTGTTTCTAGTTGGGTTAAAGGGGACCTGGGTTGGGGGAAGTTGAGGGGGTGGGCATGGGAAGTGGGGGTAGGGCAGGGTTTCCTGCAGTCTGGCTGGTCCACCTCCTTTGAGGCCCTTCTTTGACAGCTATGACAGCCTCCACTGCCTTCCAGAATGTCCCCACCCTTCGTTGTATCTGTGTCACTACCCGTATTCACTCAATAGCCACCTATGGTGCATCCAGTGAATACACAGGCATTGGGTTCTACTTGTCGAGGTCACATAGAGCTTACAGACTGCCTGGGAGAGAGAAGTTCTGAATTGAAAATACATGTCTGTGACTGAGCATGCTGTTGGGTGAGCCCAAGTGGGGAGACCTGCCATGGGAGCTGCCTTCCTGTCAGAGGGGACTGCTTGAGTAAAGGCCCTGATGTGTAGGCCCACATGGCTGGGTAAGTGTGCGAATGGAGTGTTCCAAGTTCACTTCGGAGACCGCGTGTTTCCATCTGCCAGACTCCCCACCTGGCTGCCCTCTGAGCCACTTGGAGGTGGGACAGGGGAAGAGAGGACCACACCAGGGTCCCCCTTTCCTCCTCCCAGCTTCCATTCTGATTTCTTAGGTGTAAGATGGGCTGGGGAACCCAGATTTTAACAAGGACCTAAGGTTGTAACCCACCGGGGCGGTCACATGGAGCATTTAGTGAAATGAAATGAGCCTCTGCCAGGAAATATTTCCACCCTGGTTGGAATTTGAGGCCAAGTCCCCCAGCGTGTGGCTGCCTGTCCTGGGGGCCAAGAGAACACGGAGGTACCAGGTTCCTGTCAGTCTGTGGAGGAAGAGGAAGGTAGGCCTTGCCCTGCAGGATGTGGCAAGTGTTTTCGTAGAGACCAAATCCGGCAGAAGGGGTGGGCAGCCCCCCGGGGGGGGGGGGGCTCATACTACAGAGACACCACCCCGGTGTGGATGGGCTGGTGTCACTGTTTCCTAGTGAGAGCCTGGCACAGACCCTGTGGCTCTTGGACAGGAGAGTGATGTGCTATTGCCACAGCTGCCAATCCCCTCCGTGGAAGGGTACAGAATGTTTTCATTCGGCCTGACAAACACAATCATCGGCCTGCAGCGTTTTACTTTTCAAGTCCTGTGTGAAGTAGCCTTCTCGATTCCTCCCTGAGCCCCCCCATCTCCCCAAGGGGTGGGCGGGGCATGACCATTACGGTGGCAGCTCGAGAGATTAATTTACAATAGTTTTTTTAAAAAATGAATATGATTGCATCAGAATGGCTCATTTAATTCCAGAAGCCAATACCTTGTTTAGCTGGTAAGGCAGTTAAACATGGCTGCTCTGGGACCAGATTGCCTGGCTAGAACCACAGCTCTACTACTTGGGCAAGTTATGGGGCCTGTTTGTGCCTTATAGTTCTCATCTGTAAAGTGGGGGCAGTAAAAGTGAGGTTAGGCGCCATATCTGACAATCAGTAGGTAGATCCATAAATTCTCTCTCCTGGATTCAAAGAACACTTATTGGACCTCTACATGTAAATCACTGTGCTGTGCTGGGCACAGAGGAAGATAATATGTAAATAAGACCCAATCCCTTTGCAAAACTGGAAGAGTTTATTCAAGTCCCTGTTGAATTCAGGGAGCTTTTATTTATCATTTCTAGACACAGCTCCCGAGCTGGGGCAGAGAGGGACACAGAGTCTGAACGTATCTGCCTTTAGGAGAAGGCAGAGAAGACTCTAGGTATGAAAGCCTTGGAGAAGGGTGTGATTCAATCTGACCAGGAGGCCAAGAGAAAACCATTCATTCATTCATTCATTCATTTGTTCATTCGCATGGTCACTCTTTGGCCAGAACTGATTGGAGAATTGGTGAGTAGGCTGGAAGAGTAGGGGGTTAACTCTTCCGGGAAAGGGGGGAGGCTGGCATGACATCCCTGACCGAGGCAGATGCTTCGTATTAGATGAACCAATCAGATCCTCTCCCCTGAGGAGCATAGTTTCCAGGTGCAGGTACAGGAACAAACGGTAACTGTAGCTCTTGGTGTAATTGGACCTACATCATGGAAACAATAAGAATGCACCCAAATGGTAACCACAAGGATGATTAGACCAAACTGCAGATTTGTTTTCTGTGAGCACTGCTGTCCCTCTCAGTCTTCCGGAGACTCGGAAAGCTGAGCATCTGCCCGGAAGAGTCCCAGTGACCTCACTTCCCTCTGAACTCTGAAAGCAAACCCCGTAGCAGTTAGGGCCCCTTGAATGACAGCAACATACACTTGATCTTAGCCAAAAGGCCGAGAAGCGACGACAGCAACAGAAATGGACTCTGGCCAAATTAGGTAAAAAAGAAATTCGTTGAAAGGGTATAGGAGACCGTGTAACTGATAGGGAGGGTGGAGAACGAGGTCCAGAAAATGGGCAGGAGCCATAGGATGGGGTGGGGGTGGGGCTGTCAGCAGCAGTTCGTGTCCCGGGAGCAGCCTGGCTGGGCCGCTGCTGTTGGCATAACGGTCACCTCCACTTCTCACTGCCCCGTCACTGCTACCGGCCACAGCTCTTGCAAATGAATTCTAGACTGCCCACTAAGCTCTCCGCCTCCTGCCCAAGACCCAAAGTCCCAGGAAGTCCAGCTGGCTGGGGGTAGGGAAGAGGCATATCTGGCCACCTTTGGATTCCCTGCAGATGCCCCAGACTGACCCCGGCAGGAAACCAGTGAGCCATGGGAGAGTTTAATAAAGGACTTTTTTTCTTTTTCTTTTTTTTTTTTTAAGGTTTATTCATTTTTCAGAGACACAGAGAGACAAAGCGTGAGTGGGGGAGGGGCAGAGAGAGAGGGAGACACAGAATCTGAAACAGGCTCCAGGCTCGTGCTGTCAGCACAGAGCCCAACGTGGGGCTCGAACTCACAAACCGCGAGATCGTGACCTGAGCTGAAGTCAGACGCTTAACCGACTGAGCCACCCAGGTGCCCCTCTTTTTCTTTTTCTTTTTCTTTTTTTTTTTTTACCAAGGAGTTGGAAGCAGTGAGAGAATTGACCAAGCAATGGAGGCCCTGGCCGGCCTATGCCTGATGAGCCAGAGGGAGGGGTTGTCACTGGACAGAGAGCAGCTGTCGCTGTAGGAGAGGATGCCCCAACAAGAGCTGTGACCTTCAGGTGGCATCTGACCTTGCAAGGGAGCCCGGGGAATACATTCCGTGACCTCCTGCCCTCCCCCAACCAGATGCCGTTAGGTTCCCGCCCTCTCCCTGGCTCATAGAGGGGAGGGTGGATGGTGGATCTGGAAAATACTCGGCACACCTTGCAAATGGAGTGTGCCTCCATCAACAAAAGCTGCGTCTCTTCCTTGTACCCTAGAAGAATCTCACTGATCTAAGGATGAATTCAGCACAGGGAGCTGGAGGGAGGGAGGGGGTCAGGGGTGACGGTAGAAGGCCAGTGATAGGAAGGAGGCATGGTGGGACATTGGAGGTCTCTCAGAAGGCCTGCAGGTGTGGCCCAGCAAATTTGCTCAGAGCCCCGTGAGGAGGAGGGTGGAGGAGAAACTGAATCACACACCTAAGTCCCTGTGGGACTCTCAACTGGCCCCACCTAAGGCATCACAATACCCATTGAACCACCCTTTCCAAGTGATCCCTGAGGCCACTCCTGGCTGGCTGCAGTCCCACCCACATCCACCTCCACCCCCGGGGCAAAGCCGTGAAGTCAGCAGAGCCTGCCTCCCTACTTTCCCCCACATCTCACCACCACACCCAGATCCTTCCTGGCCCCTTCTTTCCTCTGATAGCACAGAGCCCGAAGCGGGGCTCCAACTCACTAACCGTGAGATCATGACCTGAGTCAAAGTCAAGAGTGGGACACTTAACAGACTGAGCCACCCAGGTACCCCTGCAGACTCTTCTATCTAGCAAGGATAGGGAGGTTGGGGTATGTTGTAAAGGTTGGCTGGTTTTTGCCTCGCAGCCAGCAGTGGGGGACTTCTCACAAGTCAGAGATCCCTCCTGGCCTCTGCCTTTGCCGGCACAGACTCAGCGATTCTTGAGCATCAAGGGAGGAGGCTGAGGCAAGGCTGGAGAGCTGGTGTCATCACTGACGCTTGGGTGATGTGAAAGACTCAGTGGCCTAGTCCCCAGAGATTGCCTAGCAAACTGGGGGATGGCATCTCAGCCCCGTCACCAGCCACTCTGGCCTGCCTGACACATCATTGCCATTGCTGGGGGTAGGGGTATTGCCATATATAAACCTCTGGACTCTACTCCCTCCAAGGCACTTCCTGTGCCCACCCACAACAAAGCTAACCTACATACTCTACCAGCAAGCCATCCAGGGGTCTAGGATCACCCCAACTTTGACAGAGTCACATTGTCTTTCAGAAAGAGAAGGCAATGCTTCACCCAGAAAAGGGACTCTCCGGGGGGTACATTCAGGGTTGTGATGGACATTGGTCAAGTCTGGCTGTCTGGGATGCATTCTCTAACTTCCTTCTGGTGAACCCCCTCGGCCCACATTGTGCCCAGCCTCAGAGGGAGGGGAGACCCAGGAGTCTGACTAAAAAAGGTAGAAGTTCAGATCCTTGTTCCCCAACGAGCCTCAACCAATCAGATGTTCCCCTTTGGAACTCACACATGGACTAGAATGAATTCCGAGGATATTCCTCATAGGCACATGCCCTGACCAGATTCTTCGGGCCCTGAGACCAGGCCTGTGGATCCTCTGTCCCAACACTGTGGCATTTCCTTGGCTCCTGCCCTCTTTCCAAGCCTGGACCCACAGTGCTCTTCACCCCTACCCACTTTTTGCCATTCCAGCAAATGATGCTTAGCTTAATTCCCTTAAGGAGTCTGGGGAAGATGTTGGTGGGCCAAGGGGGCATCATAGGAGCAGTCTGTGGCATCATAGGACCACCCACCGAACCAATCTTGGCCTCATCGGACCCCCAGAGCCTAAGACTCTGAGGGCAGAACAAGTCCAGAGACCTGGATATCACCTCCCATCCTGGACCACATTCCTTCTTGCCTGGGCCTGTCAGTCACACCCATGGGTGAGGTTTTTTTCTGGGCAGGTAGGCATTTCCTGCCCTTGGGGCCTGCCACTCTTCAGGCCTGGGAAAATTACTTTCCTGGCAGAGATTCATAGTTTGTACCAATCAGATGAGCCTCCTCATATCCCTATGGGCCACATGGTAACGGGTCCCTGGTATAGGTGAAAAACCAAGGCAAGTCCCCAAGGCAAACTCCCTCAGAAGGAAAGTGCTCAAAGAGGGCATGTGTGCGGGGCCCTTAACACCACTGACTCCTCTTAGAGTCTGCCTACCTCAGTGTGGGCCCTTGCCTCTCTTGGAGGAGGGGACAGTGAAAGAAGAGTCTTGGACATGGGAAAAAGAGCCTTGTTCTTCAATCATTTCCCCGGTAGAAGGGAGCCGTAGAGGGTTAAGGGGCAAAGAAACAATGTGACTGCTGCTGTTCACATATTCATTCCTGGGTACTTCCGCCGTGCTGGGCCAGTGACAAGGACTGATTAGTACTGATGAATTAGACAGCCTTTGCCTTCTAGGTGTCTTCAGTCCACTGGAGGTATGTGGGCAGAGTCAAGTGCACAGATCAATTCAACATAGGGTGATAGAGGGCAGGATGGAATCAAGTAGACTCCCACCTCTTGGCCACCACCTCCACTGCAGCCACGCCGGTCCAAGCTGCCATCTGCTCTCACCCTGGTCTCTACCTGGTCTCCCTATGTCTCTCTGCCTTGGCCCCTTGAAGTCTCAGCCCAGCAGCTAGAGGGGTCTTCTGCTCAAAACCCAACATGGGTCTCCATCTCACTCTGTGTGCCAAGTACTCACAAGGACCCACGGATAGAGCCTATGGATGCACATCCTTTTTTAGAACATTAGGTTTTTAAATTTCTGCCCGTGAAATGGGTGCAAAATGATATCTCACTGTGACTTTGATTTGCATTTTCTTGATCGCTGATGGTATGGAACATCTCTTCATATGTTTATTGCCATGTGTTTCTTTTTCTGAAAAATGCCTGTCTATATCTTGTGCTCACTAAGAGAAAGAAAACAAGTGAAGTCCGTACCTTATTCAAATTTCCTTAATTTTTACCTGATGTCCTTTTTCTGTTCCAGGGAAGATACTGTATCGCATCTAACCATCAAGTGTCCTTAGGCCACTCTGGGCTGTGACAGTTTCTCAGACTTCCCTTGTTTTTGATGACCTTGACAGTTTTGAGGAGTACTGATCAGGTGTTTTGGGGGGTGTCCCCTCTATGGAATTTGTCTGCTGTTTTTCTCATTACTAGACTAGGGTTATCGGTTTGGGTGGGCGTGAGGGGTGTTGGAGAGGGGTAGGTGGGGACCACAGAGTTCCTCATGATATCTTCTCAAGAGTACAATATTATCAACATAACTTATCACTGTTGATGTAGACCTTGACCACCATCTCCACACCATAGTCTTTGCCCCCATCTCCACACCATAGTCTTTGGAAGGAAGTCCAAAGTCCCTCCTTTTTGCCCCCATCTCCACACCATAGTCTTTGGAAGGAAGTCACTTTGTACTTGAAGTTAAGCTCCTCAAGAGCCAGTATCTACATAAATTATTTGGAATTCCATCCAGGAGATTTGTTTCTTTTCTACTTATTTGTTTGTTCAAGTATTTATTTATATTAGCATGGGTTCATAGATATTTATTTTATACTTTGGGTTAGGATCCAGAATCGTTTTATTTATTTTGTTGCTCAAATTGTTCCAGCTCTGGCCCCCGAGAGCTCTTTCAGTCGTCTCCTGGGTCCTTTTGACATACCCCTATCATTGTGGGTTTTCTTTCCTGTTGTTTTTTTTTTTTTAATCACTTCATTACTTTCCATTTGTGCACATTTTTCCGTGGGTTGTTTGTACCCTTCTTATTATGTTATAGACATTCATTATACACCCTTGAAATTCAACCTTTGTCTGAGTCTTTTGATGGGCAAACATTCTTACTTCTAGTTAAAATGATCAAATTTTATTATATAATCAGTTCTTTTGTGGCTCGTTTAGGAAATCTTTTGCTACTGTGAAGTCTGAAAGATATTTGAATACCTAAAAATATCTAAAATATATCTTGTAAAGTTTTGTTTTTAAATGGAAGTCCTTCATCCATCTGGAATGGGATTTCTGTATATAGTAGTGAGACAAGTATCTAACTTCATCTTTTTCCTGGTGAGTAAGTGGGTCCATTTATTGCATGCTCCTTCTCTTCCCCGCTGACCTGACTTGCCACTTCTGTTAAGTACCAAAGTCCCATAGATATGTGGATCCATTTCTGAGCTCTGTTTTTCAACTAAGATTTTATTTTTAAGTAATCTCTACACCCAACATGGGGTTTGAACTCACAACCCCGAGATCAAGATTCGCATGTTCTTCTGATGGAGCCAGCCAGGCGCCCCCCTCTTTCTAAAACTTCATAATAAGCCTTGATGTCTCCCCCTGCCTCTATTCCCAAGTCCCTAGTGTTCTTCAGAAATATCCTGGCTATCCCTGGCTCTTTCCTCTTCTACGTACATTTTAGAATCACCTTATTATAGTTCCATGGAAAAATTCCTGTAGATTCTGTTCAGAATTGCATTGAATCTGCAGATCAATTTGGGGAAAGCAGATTTTTCCCTATCTCAAATGACAAAAATTTATTTTCTCATGGTTCTGGAGGCCAGAAGTTTGAGCTCAGAGCGCCAGCATGAGCCCTCTTCCTGGCTTGCAGACAGCTGCCTTCTCACTGTGTCCTCACACGGCAGAGAATGAGTGAGAGCAGACGTCCTAAGAATATTAACCCTTCCTATTAAGAAATGTGATGAGTTCAGGAAAATGCTGGTAAATGTTTAATGATCCGTTCCCCACAGGAAAAAAAAATGCATTCATACACATGAATATACCCATTTATTATAAATTTTATTTTTATTTATTTTTTTATATTTATTTATTTGGGGGAGAGCATAAGTAGGGGAGGGGCAGAGAGAGGGGGACAGAGGATCCAAAGCGGGCTCTGTGCTGACAGGTTGACAACAGCAAGCCAGCTGTGGGGCTCGAACTCCGGAACCACAAGATCATGACCTGAGCCGAGCCGAAGTCAGATGCTCAACCGGCTGAGCTACCCAGGTGCCCCAAGTTATTATAAATTGTAATGATATAAAGAATATATAGCACACAATTTAGAAAAAAATAACAAAATATCCAATACTCTTTACCGTACTCTTGTCCATCCATATAGTCTATTGATTTTCACAAAATGCTTTCACTCATTTTTGCTCAACTCTTTTATCTGTAGCCGATCGATAGCTTGCAATTGATGAGTAAATACAGTTCCAATATGAATGCAGGTTCATTTTTTCATTTTTATTAATGAGTAGGATGAAAGCCACATAGGGTCTCTGTTGTGTACCCTTCTTTTTTTTAAACCACCCTTCACAAATGCAGACTCATTCTTAGGCCACTCAAAGACAAGCTTGGCTCAGTTTGACTCACTGGCCATAACGGACTGATCCTTGATATTCTTGAGACTGTTTACATCTATTGTATCTGATTGATGAAAATGCTATACAGCGGTGTATTACTGTGTCCCTTTGCCCCATTGTGTGCTCAGTGACCAAAATGTGTGGCTAGAAATCGGGCAATGTTTACGCTGCCTAAATTGGCAAACACTGAAAACCAGGGCTTAATTTTCAAGTCTAGACTTAAGATAGTGATACAGTAAATGCGGATAATGCAGACTGAATCCAAAATATGTAACCATTCCATTATGAGTAGCAGGAAGAATTGAGGGAAAAGGATCTTCTGGTATTTGAAACTACGATCCGATTCAGCAAAGAAATCATTCATATCATTGTAATACACAAGTAAAGTTGCAACATACACCTTTCAGTACTGGCACCCTCATCTCCCAGTGCGGACTCTCCCGCACATGACCCAGTCCTGGCCAACCAGAGTTATGGGGTCAGCGATGGTCATGTGACCCAGCTTAGGCCAATCAGAGTGAATTCTGAGACATTTGCTTGAACTCTGGGACCATGGATGGTCTATTTCTGCTGGGGTTGTTACACTGCTGGGACCACCACAGGAAGAAAATGCATCTGAATGTGAAGCTGACAGAGGAGGGCGGGACCAAGAATTGGAGAGAGTCCTGATGTGTTACTGGGGCACCCACAGCCCATGGGACTGCTTAGAATTTTCCTGGATTTTCAGTTAAGCAAGCCAATATGTGATTATGCTCTTTCACTGAAGCCAATCTGAGTTGGGCTGTTTGATTCTTGTAACTGAGTCTTTGGTCCATTTCAGATCCCGAGCTGAAGCTCTGGTCTGGAAGGTACAGACAAGCTAGACCAGAAAGGATGCACAAGGGACCAGACACCGGGAGAGCAGTGCCCTGTTTTGGATTTACCCCTCTTTGGAGGGCCTGATCTCAAGTCACTTGGTTCTGCTCCTGGGACCTTAGTTTCCCCATCTGTCGTCTCTTCTCAAAAGCGTGCAAAGATATGTTGAATTAAATAGAAGCCTCTTTGCCAAAGCACTGACAGTATTTTTCCTCCTGTCAGGGCATCTGTGTTCAACAGGGAGAGCCCCCAGGGGCCGATCATGGAATACACCATCCTATAATGGCTCACATCAACAAATGCTTTCTCTTACACAACTTCCTGGTGTGATACAGAAGGACGTTTGTTGTGGCCACTCACCGATGACTATGACACAGGAAGGTTCAGGGGAAAGAGTGTGGGGCATGGAGTAAGCCAGCCCTGGGTTTTATTTCTGGCTTATGCCACTAACGACCTATGTGATCCTGGACAAGATACTTAGCTTCTCTGAGCCTCAGTTTATTCATCCACCAAATGAGACTATGAAGATTTAACAACAATGCCCAGCATAGAGAAGGTGCTCAATAAATGGTAGATATTATTACGATAAAGATGTGTGGCTTTCCACCAGATTAACAAGGATTTTAAAGTTTGACAATATCAAATAGGAATACTAAGCCACCGCTTTGAGAGACCAAAGAGCTCTAAGACTCACCTACAAGGTTCTGGGTTTTTTTTTTTTTTTAATTTTTTTTTCAACGTTTATTTATTTTTCGGACAGAGAGAGACAGAGCATGAACGGGGGAGGGGCAGAGAGAGAGGGAGACACAGAATTGGAAACAGGCTCCAGGCTCCGAGCCATCAGCCCAGAGCCTGACGCGGGGCTCGAACTCACGGACCGCGAGATTGTGACCTGGCTGAAGTCGGACGCTTAACCAACTGCGCCACCCAGGCGCCCCTACAAGGTTCTGGTTTTGACAAGTGAATGAGTTCATGCATTTCTTCTGGAATTAAAAGCAATTGTTTATGAAATAAAACTGAGACGTAAACAAAGTCACAAGGTGGATAATACTCAAGAGGCTCCCAACTCCTGACCCAATGCTGTCCTCAGAGCATCTCTCTTTTTTTTTTTTTTTTTTTTATATATATTTTTTTCAACATTTATTTATTTTTGGGACAGAGAGAGACAGAGCATGAACGGGCGAGGGGCAGAGAGAGAGGGAGACACAGAATCGGAAACAGGCTCCAGGCTCTGAGCCATCAGCTCAGAGCCCGACGCGGGGCTCGAACTCACGGAGTGCGAGATCGTGACCTGGCTGAAGTCGGACGCTTAACCGACTGAGCCACCCAGGCGCCCCAGAGCATCTCTCTTAAAGGCAGTCACATCTCAGCTCCAGCCCACTGTGCTGTGGCATGTGGGTTCAGTGTGGCCAGACCTTGAAAATTCTGAGGACAAATCAGAAACTGAGCTTTTTTTTAATGAAATTTATTGTCAGATTGGTTTCCACACAACACTCAGTGCTCATCCCAACAGGTGCCATCACCCACTTTCCCCTCCCTCCCACACCCCCATCAACCCTCAGTTTGTTCTTAGTATTTAAGAGTCTCTTATGGTTTGCCCTCTTCCCTCTCTGTAACTTTTCCCCCTCCCCCCACCCCCTGTTCTTTTGTTGAGGAAACCGAGCTTTTTATGTAAGATATCCAGGTTTTTAAAAGATCATGTGGAAACCCAAAAGCATAATGCTAACTGAAATAGCCAGACACAAATAGACAAATACTGTATAAATCCACTTACAAGAAGTACTTTGAGTAGTCAATTTCATACAGACATGGAACAGAGGATACAGGGGGTTAGAGGAAGAAGGGGAATGGAGTTATTGTTTAATAGATACCATGTTTCTGTTTGGGAAGACGAAAAAGTTCTGGAAACGGGTGCACAGCATTGTGACTATTCTCACTGCCTCTTAATTGCACACATAAACATGGTTAAAATGGTGAATTCTATGTTACGTATATTTTGCTACAGTAAAAATAAATTATATTAGAAGAGAAGAGAAAGGGGAAAAAAAATTGAGTGGAGAAGTCAGAGCACCAGATTTGGCCAATTTGCAACGCCTGGTTGGGGTATCCCTATTTGGAATGCTAATTCTAGCCCATTTTCCCTGCATCTGCCCAAATTCTGCTCATCCTTCAAGGACACCCCTTGGTGTCCTTTGGCCCAAAGGTCACCCCTTTTCATTCCCCAAGGGTGACGGTCCAGGAACATTGAGCCTGCTCTGCTGCATAGCTGAGCTAGCCTCTTGAGAAACACATTCTCCAAGTCGCATAGACTCTGCCCCTTTTTCTTGTCTTTTGGTCCGCTTCACCCCTTTGTATTACCTCCCTGGCCATGTAGGCATCTGAGATTTCAATCAGGATCTATTTTCTCGTGTTCTTATACAATTCAGTGTTGCAGCATTATTGACTGATTCCTCCCTGCCAGACCTGCGGCCAAAAGCCAGGCTACAGAGAGGGGAGACCTAACGTGCCCCAGTCTCCCTTCATCAAGGATGAGACTTTGTTGTTTGTTGCTTTAATTCTGGGTGTCTCAGCCTGCACACCACTGACATTTTGACCTCTGTGGTGGAGGCTGTCCTATGGATCCCTGGCTTCCACCTGCTAGATGCCAGTAGCACTTCCCTAGTTGTAACAACCAAAAATATTTCCAGATCTTTCCAAATGTCCTCTGGGGATCAAAACAATCCCCAGTTGAGAACTGGTTTAATTCATTTATTCATTTACCCGGTAAGTGCTTCCTTAAAATGAAAATCCAAATCGGGTAGAGCGAGTAGTGGAAATCATAGGCAGGTTGAAAGCTAGATACGTTTTTTAAAAATCAACAACATAATTTGGCAATGGTTACCCAGAATTCTAAGTAGTCTTCCTCCCAGTGTCACAAATCCCAGCTCAAATCTGCAAGTCTGAGTACTCTACAGGTTTTTGAAAAGGGACGGACTTCGCTTACTGGGTGTTTGCTGCCACCTGGTGGTAATTTTGTTCATTGCAAGCTTGAGGGAGTTTTCACTGTTACTAGTCGAACAACCAGCCCATCAAAAAGTTAAGACAATTCGACTTGCTTTCCTCAGATGCTAGAAAGCAGTTCTAAGTTCACAGCTAAGACAGACAAGCCCTTCGGAAAGTAGTTTGGAGATATCAGGAGCTGGTATAAGCGGCGACCTGCCGGTTTCCTAAGGTCTTAGTTTGAATTTTTGCCCCCACTTTTCCTACTACTAAAGGTCCTTTTTGGAGTATGTTTAAAATTTGTGACCAAGTGCATTTGAATTCATTTTGTGAAGATATTTTTGAGAATTTGGCAGTACACTTGGAGATAATTAGACATATTTAGGATGTCATAAAATGGGGGCTTCTTGTATGAAAGCAGTGTTTTCCAAACCCATCTGAAATGAGAAACTAAGTAGGCCTAAGGTAGGGCCTTAGTGAATGTTAGCAGTTAACAGTGACTGTTACATTACAGCAAGCAGGTCTGGAAACCCCAGTCAGTGTTTGGGGTTTCAGAGCTGTCACTATGATGCTCAGTCTGCTGTCTGACCTTGAGGATGGTGGGATACCCCTGAGATTCAGTTTGGGCAGAAGCCAAGTTCCACAACTGTTAATACGGGTGATATTTAATAGCAGAAACAGCAAAGTTTCAAGAGACTCTGAGAGAATTCAAGAGAGCGAGCCTTTGGTCCGTCATCCACACAGTGGCCGGACTCATTCTGGTAGGACATGTCACTTCTCTCTCCAACCACCCCCCTCCCCCCCCCACCCCCACCGCAGTGATTCACTGTTTTCTCTCTGAGTAAAAGCCAAAGTCCTCACATTGGCTCACAAGGCCCTAGGTGACTCTCTCCCATCAACCCATGAGCTACATTTGCTCAGTCTTGTCCTTCATGAGCATAAAGCACGTTCTGTCTTGGGGCCTTTGCACATCCTGTTCCTCCCATCCACCCCACCCACGCTTGGGATGCTCTCTCGGACCCGCTTCCATCCCCCATCCTTTCCAAGTCTTCACTCAGCCCCCTCCCCCTCTGAAACCCACCCCATCCCCCCTTCCCAGCTTTATTTTTGAGCAACTGTCATCTAATCTCCCATACATTTTGACACGTTGTCTATCTCCTCATCACAGAATGCACGCTCCGTGAAAGCAGGGACTTCTTTCAATGGAAAAATTCTTGCTTACTGCAGACATTTATTGACAGGGTGTATACATAAGCAATAAGGCAGACACGGCAGCCTTCCAAATTAAAGATCTCTCTCTTTAGAAACAAGTACATTATTTGAAGGAAACCATTTATAAGCCATCATATAGTTATCGTAAAGGATGTCTTAAAATTATGGTAAAAATGGTCAATCTTTTTCTGCTTAGTCCTTGAAGCAATATTATAAACTAGCATCTCGGTTTTATAGGCTCCGATGAGATCTGACCTGTATTTCCCCTGCTTGGTACCTTGAGGGTTTATTCTGCCAAGGAAGACGCAGGAACTGTGAAAGACAGCTGTGGGGTAGCAGCCCCGGACTTGAGAATAACCCACATTGGAGAATGAGTGCCAAGAAATGAGCTGTGCTTGCTTGGGTGGTTCTAACAAAAGCGAGTTTAATCACTGATGTTTCTAGGGCCTGAGGTTCTGGGCTCAGCGTTGGATGTGGTCTCTGAAGGCCTGGTGCCGAGCTCTGTCTCTGTCACTCATAGGCACGTCACCGTGGGCCAATCCAGTGCCCCAAATCGTGCCCACCACATAGTAGGTGCTCAGTGAGAAGGCAGCCGGAGATGGCAATGCACTCTTGGAGGTACTGGGGGTGAGGGGAACCAGGGGAAGGAGGGGCTGGAAACCAGGAAGTCTTGATGGGGCCTGAGCGAATGAACTGGATACAACCAGGAAGAGAAGGTGGGGGGAGGGGGAAGCATATCTGGGGGGCAATAATGATTTTTTAGTTTCCTTTTTCTCCTTTCCTTCCTCCCCTCCCCTTGATTGCTGAAGTCATGTATTTCCTACCGGTAGAATATTGATAAAGTATAAAACTAAGAAAATCTCACACCCAGAGATGGTCCTCGCTCACATTTTAGTGTCTATCCATGCAGTCTATTTTTGACATTGTTAATTTTTAATCATGCACAATACACGGATATATTCTTCTCGTAAAAAATTAAGACATTATAGATAGGTCTTGGGTCCCCTTAGACAGCCAGCCCCACTCCTGGTCCCTTCCCTCCAGCCCTTGCCTCCCAGATGACCACTCCATCAGGGTAATAAATATCATTTCAGACTGTTCTCTATATACCTGGAGAAGTAGAGACCTATTTTTAGTTGGAATTATATTTTATACTGCAAATTCAGCATTGTGGCTGCCTTTTTTTTTTTTTTTTACCTCACGCGTGAGTACTTTTTAAAATATATTTATACACATAACTTAAAAGATATTGTTTTGTAGTTTTTAAATTTGTGTGAACTGTGTTGCTCATACTGATGTGCAGCTTGTGTGACTTAATGATTTAGGGCAAAGGGTTGAGAGTGGAGGCTCTGGAAGCTGATTACATAAATTCGAATCCTGTTTCTACCACCTCCTAGCTGTGTGAGCCTGGGTGGGCTACTTAACCTCTCTGTGCGTCAACTGCCTCCTTTGTGAAAGAAAGCTGTTAGTAGTTAGTATCTCACTTGCTCAAGAGTTGTTGTGAGGGCAAATGAGATCATGCGTATCCACTATTAAAAGCAGTCCCTGCCATGAGGGGTACTATGAACCAATGTGAGAGTTGATAAATTTGTTAATACTTATGGGACCAACTCATTCTTAAGGGGTGAAATAGCATAGTGGCTAAGAGCATGCACTGTTCAGCCAGGCTGACTGCCATGTGGGTTCAAACCCCGGGACCACCCCTGGGCCAATGAACTTTGGGCAAGTTTCTTAATTTTCCTGTGCCTTATCTATAAAAACTTAGAGTATGAACATTATAGGATGAGCTCATTATGCCTAAGTATTTAGAAGGTATGTGCCCTTAAGTGTCAGAGTAATTTTCTCTCTGTCTGCTACCTAATATTTCAAAGATTTATTATAGTCATTTAAAAAGCCATTTGTCTATTAATAGACACTTAGGCCATTTACCCATCTCCTTCCTTGTGCTTGTTTGTCTACCCAGGGGTGGAATTGCTTGGTCACTGGGTATGCACATTTCAATTTCTTAATATTTAAAAAATGCCACTGGTTGGCTCAGTCGGTTAGGCATCCGACTTTGGCCCAGGTCATGATCTCGGGGTTTGTGAGTTTGAGCCCCTCATTGGGCTGTCTCCCATCAGCACAGAGCCTGCTTTGGATCCTCTGTCTCCCTCTCTCTCTGCCCCTCCCCCACTCACGCGTGTGCCTGCTCTCTCTCTCTCTCTCTCTCTCTCAAAAATAAACATTAAAAAAATTTTAATTAAAATAATAAAAATTGCACATATAGATTTACTCTTTTAAATAGATGGATTAGTAGTATCAGTTTTTCCACTTAACTATACAGCGTGAATAATATTCAAATAATATTCAAATATCAAATATTCAAATATCCAAATGTGGATTAAACTGGAAGCATTTTCTTCATCCATCATTTTATAACCATTACGGAAAATGCACACATCTACAAAAGTAGAGAGAATAATAAAATGAACCTTTCTATACCCATCCCCCACCCCCAACTCCATTAATGTCAACATTTGGCCATGCTCTGTAGAGCACTGCAAACAACGGCTCAATATGCATCAGAAGCTTGTGCTGTAATTTATTGAACCTTTTCCTTATTGCTGGAAAATCAAGACTTTATTTTTTCATGCTGACAATAGGATTTAAATGTCTCACGTTTAGTGATAGAGTACAGGAATGTCTTGCCATTCTGTTTTAGGTGTTGCCCTGCTCCCCGCTTGGCCTAGCGCGGGTCCTCTTCTGCCCTTAGGTTTCTCAGATGCAGAGCTGGAGGCAAGGATTCTGTGCACGTGACTTCTTGAAGGACAGAGGGAAGCAGAACAGGGAAGGGAAGAGCTGAGCAAGGATGTGTGGCCAGGGACTCTCTAGCCTGACCTTTTCCACCAGGGTGTTCTGGAGTGAAACTCATACCACTGACTTGCCCAGGTATGGGCGGGACTGTGAGCTTTCACTCCCTCACATCTGTTAGACCCTGGCTGCCCTGGGAATGGGACATAACCTGCCAGGCATCTTCAGGGGAGGCAGAGGCCTCAGTGTCAGGTACAAGAGAGTGACGGCCTGTGGGGGGTGTGGAACGCCCAAACACCCACATCCTGCATCCCGAGACCTTTATTGACACTTATTGATGGGTGAGGTTTCATAAGAACTATCTGTGAGGTTAAAGCAAATCTTCTGAGCTCTTGGATTAAACTGGAAGATGTGGGGCTGGAGAGGCGGGAGGCAGGAAATGAATCTCTCCTCTTTTCATATCTGGCTGCAAAGCCCACGAACGCCCAAGCTCAGGCTGCAGCTAGATATGGAACGAGATGAAAGATTGGGCCACATGATGGCTCAAATGGAATTTAAGACATAAACAAAAAAATCAGTCAGAGAGCTTCAGGAGGCTGCAGGGGATGGGGGGAGGGCAAAGGGGCAGGCAGAGGGAAGATGATCCTGAGCTTTGGCAGATTTATGGGCCTTTGGAAAAGGCTGGTGGGGGGTAAAGGAGGGCCTGAGGTGGGTGGATACTGAGATTCTGGGATGGAGCTCTGGTTTGTCAGGGAGATAGGTGCCCACAGACAGGAGGGTGGCGCGGGACTCTCTTGGCTGCCTCGCAAAGTTCAGGTTCAATAGGCAGGTTAGGGTGGGCTCTTAAGGGATTAAATAACCTCATCCTTAGAAGGCTGAGCCCTGATTTTCTGACGGACACGGAAGTGCTGTCCACCCTGCTGCAAGAGACCCAGGTTGGAGAAGGGAGCAGACTCACACTCCTGAGTGGCATCATACACACACGTGTTTCCTTTGGCTGGGAAGTGGACTCTAAGAATCAAAATCTTTAAAAATCTGAGGCTCCAGGAGCATTGGACCACTGTTCCCGCATGGCTTCAATGGGACTGTCTCAGTAACGGTGCCCCCTTTAAAGGGTGCATGCCGCAATCCCCACTACTCCCTAGTGCCTCACACCTGCCTGCCTCACTCATTCACCTGGCCGGCCCTGCAGGGGTTGGGGGGGGGGGGGTATGTGACTTCCCACTCACAAAGTCTTCGAGAAATCTAACTTCCATCATCTTTTTTCTTCTCAATCATCTTTTGAGGCTCCACTCCCCGCCTCTGGCTGGAGCAATTTGTGTGATGTCCAGGAGAGCAATGAGGAATAGAAGCAGTGGAGGGGCCGGACCAGCATAGAGGGTAAAGATATGAGTCCTGGAACCGGACTTTCTGGGTTCAAATCCTGGCTCCAGTACTAGCTGTGTGAGCTTGGGAAGTTGCTAAACCCCCCTCCTCCACACCGGGGTCTCAGTCTTCTTATCTATAAAATGGGAATAGTGCAACTAATAAACACGTGTAAAGCTCTTAGCAGTGACAAAATGTTCCACAAATGTTAGGTATTATTGTGATCGCTAGCCCTGGACACTGATGTCACCGTGCCTCCCGCTGCGCAAGGCCACTCCCAGGGTTGTGTTTCCCCTGGCCATCTGCTACAGCGGCTCTGGGCTGGCCACCAAGATGCTCTCCCAGCCGTGCTCAGCAGTCACCACAGGCCTCCTGTGATGGGGCCCTACCCACTCCTCCAAAGTCCCAGCAGTAGGTATCAGACCCCCAGGCATTCTTGGGTGCATTCTTGGATGCCAGCCTCCATCCAAGGAACCCCTTCCAGGGATCAGTGTGCAGTGGGCCCAGGCCCACCTTGTTGTCCTTTGGATCTCAGGAAGCCATTCCCTTCTGAGCCACATGACCTCCATACTTCCTCTGGTTTCCCTGAGGAAGGGAAATGATACAAATGCCAATTCCTGGGTCACAAAATGCCAATTCCCTGAATTCCATGAATCAGAATCTCTGAGGTCAGGGATGGTGAGTGACACACACACACACACACAGACACAGACACACACACACACACCCTCAGTTTTTCAGATAAAATTACATTCATGTTGGGGCGCCTGGGTGGCTCAGTCGGTTAAGCATCCGACTCCTGATTTCGGCTCAGGTCATGATCTCATGGTTCATGGGTTCAAGCCCTCCGTCGGGCTCTGTGCTGATAGCGCAGAGCCTGCTTGGGATCTTCTCTCGCCTTCTCTCTCTCCCCCTCCCTCTCTCAAAGATAAATAAATAAACTTAAAAAAATTATATTTGTGTTCCGCAAAATACACAAATCTCAACTGTGCAGCTTGATGAGTTTGGACAAATGCACACCCCCACCCCATGTATCCCACACCTCGGTCAAGGTGGAACATGGCCATCCTCCAGAACTTTCTTTCTTTGCCCTTGGGACACACTGCCCTCTCCCACCCAGCAAGCGCTGTTCTCATTTCTATCCCACATTGGTTGTGTCTGCTTATGAACTTCAATCAAATACATGGAATCATGTACTATGCACTTCTTCTGGCTTCTTTTGCTCAGCGCTGTGTTTGAAATTCATCCATATTGTTGCATGTATCAGTAGTTGGTTCATTTATATTTCTGAGTATTATTCCACCATAGGCATGTGCCACGATTGACTTGTCTCTTCTTTGATAGACATTTGTTTCCAGTTCGGGGCTGTTATGAGGAAAGCTGTTATGAGCATTCTTGTATAAGACGTTGTGTGGACATATGCTCGCCTCTCTCCTGGGTGGAAACCCAGCAGTGGGATCGCTGGGCCTTTATTCCAGGCTGCCAAACTGTTTTCCAAAGCGGTTGTAGCATTTTGCACTCTTACCAGCCAAATAGGAGAGCTCCAGTTCCTTCACGTTCTTGTCAGCACTGGGTGTTGTCAGGCTTTGAAACTGTAGCCATTCTAGGGGTGCCTGGGTGGCTCCGTTGGTTAAGTGGCAGACTGCAGCTCAGGTCATGATCTCACAGTGCATGGGCTCCAGCCCCGTGTCGGGCTCTGTGCTGACAGCTCAGAGCCTGGAGCCTGCTTCAGATTCTGTGTCCCCCTCTCTTTCTGCTCCTCCCCCCTCCCTTGTTCCAGAGGCTCTGTCTCTGTCTCTCAAAAATGAGTAAACATTAAAAAAAATGAAAGTGTGTTTATTAGTATTTCATAAAGTGCCTGTTTAAGTCTTTTGACCGTTAAAAAATTAGCTTAGCTTTTTATGATTAACTCTCAGAAGTCCTTTATGTATTCTGGATACATATCCTTTGCCATACACATGTATTAGGAAAATTTCCTTTCAGTCTGTGGCTTGGCTTTTCATTTTCTTAATGGTATCTTTTGATGATCAGAAATGTTAATTGTTGATGAAAAGCAGTTGGCTGTCTTTGTTCCTTTTGATTAGGGCTAGTTTTCTAAGAATCTTTGCCTATTAGCCATATCTTTACCAGATAATGGTAAATTATTGCATATATTCCCCCACTGGCCACATTCTTCTTAACACATGTGAACACACACACACACACACACACACACACACACACACTTGCCACATGGAACAAGGAACCCAGAACTTAAGAATCCATGACATGAGGGGTCAGAGACAATGGGTTTTCACCAAATCTCCATACCACCTCCTCCCCTTTTTTGTGATAAGGACTCAATTATCTGGGACATGTACCTCCAGTTAAGACATTTCCCAACCTACCTTGCAACTGGGGGGAGCCAACGTGACTAAGTTTTGTCTAATGACTAGTGAATGGAAGTGGAAATAAAACTTTAAAAATGTATCCTTAAAAGGGATGAGGTGCTCCTTCAGGTTTCTGTCCTCCTTCCTGCTGGCTGGAAGCTGGGCATAAGAGCTGGAGCTTAAGCAGCCATTTTAGGCTGTGAGGCAGGATGCTAATGGAGCAAGAATGTAGAAGGAGCTTGAGTCCTTGATGACTTGAGAGCCACCACCTCATCTGAATGGCCTCTCTTCAGACTTCTCATATATGACAGAGAAAGGATGTCTTATCTTGCTCAAGCCAATAGGTGTTGGTGTTGTTATCATTATTGTTTTCGGTTTGTTTTATGCAGTTGAATCAAATACAAATTCTTGGCTGCTTTCTTGGTTGGGGAGAGGAGGAAAGTCAACTTTCCATTCTTTGGTTAATGGATGTAACCAAAAACAAAAACAAAAACATCAAACCAAACCAAAACCCAAACCAGCCAGCCCAGCTACCAAGGAATTTCTCAAGAAGTTACCCTGTCACACCTTACTTGGAAAGGAGCTTAGGAATCTGGAACTTTCCTACAGCCTTTGCATGTCTCTTTATGGGGCCTCATTGTACCCTGCCAGTTGGATCTGGATGAGCATTACTGACTCCCTCTGATGCATGATGGACTGAGATTCAGAAGGCAAACGTCTTGCCCCCTGTCCCAAACAGGCCACAGACAGAATTCAGATCCCCTGACATTTCCCCCCAAAGCATCATGGGAATACCTGGGAACCACAATGGTACTGGAAATGAAATGGAAAGGGGATAAAGGTAAAATCCTGTTCCTCCATTCACAGTGGGGTGTGACAGAGCCAGGACTGGGGAAATGCAAAGAGATGCCACTGTTGTGTGCTGTCTCTCTGCACTGGCATGATGCACCCCCCCCCCCGCCCTTACCTCTCTAGTCTCACCACCTGAGACCCTGCTGTAGGTTGTGTTGCTCGACTCCTCTCTAAACAGCAGAACCTCATTCCCCAAAATCAGTTCTGAAAAGAAAATGGCAAGACCCAGGGCTGCAGCCTTGTACCAGCCTGGGTACAAATCCTTTTTCTTTCTTTCTTCTTCTTCCTTTTTTTTTTTTTTTTTTTTTTTTTTTTTGTTCCTTAGCTATGTGACCTTGGGCAACTTCTTCCACTCAGCCTGCTTTCCTCTTCTGAAACACGGGATGCTTTGAAAGAGTTCTTGGCAGGATTAAATTAAACAGCATAAATAAAGTTTTTGGCATATGGAGTTCCTTCCCCCTAACTTTCCCTTTATTATAATAGGGTTCTCCAGTGTTCCTTGTCCCTGAGAAGTGAGAAACTGTTAATTCAATATATTCTAATTATGCACCCTTCTGGGTGTAAAGTATGGTGCTAAGATTATTCACTAGCTAGAGAGAAAGCAACCCTGATCCAGCAATCCAGGAAGGAGCAGCGCTCTGGTTGTTCAAACACCCATGCACCCGGCTTGCTGAATGGAAGGCAGGGAGCAAAGAGCCCTTTTTGCCAAAATAAATGGCAATAGATCCTCCCTAAATGTTGCCGGCTGGTGAACTGCACCAATGAGCTAAGTCAAACTCATTCACACTCACAACACTGAAGTTATTTCTGTTCTCAGGTTTTCTTTCTTTCATTCATTTGACACATTGATTAAGTGCTCGTTCTATACAAGGCCTTGCATTGAAATGAACATATTTTAATTTTTTTTGCAGTAATACGTTTCAGGGAAAAAAAAAACCCAACAACCAGGACAGTTGCTTCTTGACAGGATAGATGTTACAAAAACACCAAAGAAACTGATTATTGTAAAAATCGGCAGGGTGCCTGGCTGACTCACTTGGTTAAGCTTCCGACTCTTGATCTCAGCTCAGGTCATGATTTCACAGTTCATGAGATCGAGCACCACATGGGGCTCCATGCTGATAGCATGGAGCCTGTTTGGGATTCTCTCTCTCCCTCTCTCTCCCCTCCCCTGCTCGTGCTCTCTCTCTCAAAATAAATAAACATTTAAAAAATCAGTACTATATTGGATAAAAACTCCTCCTTTCAGATTTTCCAGTTTAAGCTGAACCATGAAACTAAAGATCAGATTTCTCATACTACAAAATCAAATGCATCATAAAAATGAAAATTCTGTGAAGACCCTTGAAGATTAAAAAAGCAAACATATTTTTCCAGTAAAAAATTATCAGCCAGATGGAGAAATAAAGTTTTGTTTTCACCTGAGCGCCCTCTGTCTTGACTTTCTAAGGATGGTTTTTTCTTTCTTTCTTTTTTTATTTTAAATGTTTATTTATTTTTGAGACACAGAACATGGGCAGGGACAGAGAGACACAAAATCGGAAGCAGGCTCCAGGCTCTGAGCTGTCAGCACAGAGCCCAGTGAGGGACTCGAACTCATGGAGTGCGAAATCATGACCTGGGCTGAAGTCGGATGCTCAACCGACTGAGTCACCCAGGCACCCCTAAAGTGAGACATCTAAGGTAGCCATCGGCCATGGGCTGCCGCCTGGTGGATGTGTGTGAGTGGTTTTCATAAAGGTAAACTCTGGCATTTACCTGGGTGGTAAACCTGAGCTCTTACCTGCGCTCTGCTGGGTGGCCAGCATTTAGCAGTCTTTTCTCTCAAGGCAAGACAAAGTCTGGCCACACCACAGTTTCAGGAAATGCCTCCCGCGTCCAGGAAATACCTGACTGCCAAGACCACACGTATACTAGTTGGCCCAGCAGCGCCATGCCACACACACCACAGTCAGAGCACATTTGGGTCAAATGCCGGGGGTGCCGATTCTATTTGAGAAATTCAGGTTCTGCTTTGGAGCATAGTCGGTAATTTGGGGGGCTGGAGTCTCCATTCTGAGGTCCCCTGGCAGGTAAGGTCAAGTGGGATTTTTCTCAATTAACATTATTCACTGAGCGCCCCCTGGTGGACACAAAGCTACAAATGCCCTGCCACTGCCTTCCAGGGCTTCAAATCCGGGTGAAAATTTTTGGATAATTGCAATGTCATGCTATGCTGGGATGGGTAGGTATGCAGCTTTCCCCTGATGGGTCAGGGAACCCTGTATTCAAATCTAGAGTATTGTGGCAACAGGCCTCGCCAGAAATAAAAACAGTTAACACTTACTGAGCACCTACTATATGCAAGACTCTGCTCTAAGCCTTAAACGCTTATTAACTACTTTAATTAATCCTTAAAACAACACTTCATGGTAGATTATTCTTCTCCCTGCAAGAATACCCACGATGTGAAACAGGTAATCTCCTCCCAAAGTAAACTTCGGTGTTCTTGGGTATAGTTACTAAAGAAGGGAGAATGAATGGTGGAAAGCCCCAAAGCCACCCACGTCCACTATTGTTCCCCATACTTGTTTGCTGATACTTGATTTTTCCGGAGTTTGCAGCAAAGGATTAGGTCTTCTGCTTTCTAAGAGGGGTAATAGTTAGAAGTCTGCTTCGGTTTCCTACTTTCATTCTTGGAGACACACTTTTCTTTTGTGATTTAAGTCTCCCCCGCCCCCGCCCCTCCAGCTGCAAACACATTTAATAATCAACCACAACAGAGCCCCTGACAGATGGGCCTTGAAACAGATGGCTCCATTGAAAGGCAGCAATTGAAAATGGAACGTAATTTGAACCAATCAAGAAGATGGGGTCTCTTGGAGGCAAAGTTTCTACAGAAACTGAAACCGTACCCCTACAGCTCCTTTGGTATATTTCCACATCACCCCTCCCCCCCACTGCAGATGAGCCTTCCAGGGGGTGGATCCAACTTTTTTTTTTGAAAAAAAAAAAAAAACATCTGGAATGTTGAAAAGGAAGAGAGAGAACCCCTAGGGCCTTGTCAATCAATTTCACTTTTCTTTTGGCAAATGTAGCATCCAGTGACAAATTGCACAATTTGACATAAACAAAGTTGATAGATGTCGGCAAAGCTGTTTTAAAACAGCAGCAATGCAGAGATGTGTAGGATGGGGTTTTTTTCACTCAACAGTCAGTATGTTTAATAACAAATAAAACAACCAGATGTTTAATAAATCCTACCACCTTCACAATGTCATCTGATAGTAGCTGCTGTTGGTTAATGAGACTACGGTATTGGGGCCCCTGGGTGGCTCAGTCAGTTAAGCATTTAAATCTCGGTTTTGGCTCAGTCATGATCTCACAGTTTTGTGAGTTCAAGCCCTGCGTCAGGCTCTGTACTGGCAGTGTGGAGCCTGCTTGGGATTCTCTTTCCCTCTCTCTCTGTCCCTCCCTTGCTCACATGCTCTCTGTCTCTCTCAAAATAAATAAATAAACTAAAAAAAAAAAAAAAAAGAATGTGGTATTTGTTCCAATCCCAATTCAGGAAGTTGGTAGTAAAGTCCATTTAAGGACTTCACTGGATAGCTCTTATTCTTATAGGAGCTTCTTTTTTCAGTTTTTAAAAAAATGTTTATTTATTTGAGAAAGAGAGAGAGAATCCCGGGCAGACTCTGTATCGTCAGCACAGAGCCCGATGCAGGGCTCAAACCCATGAACCGTGAGATCATGACCTGAACCAAAATCAAGAGCCCGAAGCTTAACCAACCGAGTCACCCACGTGCCCCTATTGTAGGAGCTTTTAAGCTCACCTCTGAGAGTTTCTTGGACTAGGAAATATTGGCCTTGACATCCTGAGACTAGAGAGTATAGTCCCTGGTCTGCCACTGTCCCTATGTAACCTTGGGTGAGTCATTTAATCCTCCTGGAGTTTAGGTTCCCCACAGAATACGTGATGATGATCAGCCCTGCCCTGCTTAACCCTGGGTTGTTGCAAAGTTCAAGCACAATATTAGATGAGAATCACTTTTTCTTTAATTTGGAGTGTATTGATTTTTTTTATTGAGAAATAATTTCATCTAGTAAAGCGCACAAATCTTGAAAACTCATCTGAAGTGCACAGGGAGAAGCTTCTCTTTTAAGCTTTTAATGACTTGTAAAGAATATTACTGATCATTCAGCCACGGTTTGAGAAGCTTTATGTAATTCGCCACCACCCACTAGGAAGCCATCTCTGGCAGTGCAGTTCAGGATAGGGGGCAATCCTGGCATTGGATTTTGTCTGTCATTTAAGAAATATTTCTTGCTTTTCTTCACAGTACCACATGCTTGGGATTGTGGGCAAGTCTAAAGAAACAAAACAAGGCTCCAAACTGCAAACAGTCGGGGGAGGGGAAGTGCTATGAATTCTGGATAGCAAAACATGTAACATTCCACAGCATAGAGAATATTTCACTTATTTTTTACTTTTTTATTGTAGTGTAATGAATAATATATGTGCGGTAAAGTGCACAAATCTTAAATGTGCAGCTCGATGAATTTTTAAAAAGTGAATACATCCATGCACTCAGCACCCAGATTAAGAAACAGAACATTAACAGACCTCAGAAGATTCTCTCATTTCCCTTCCCAGTCAACAGCCCTTCCGCCCTTCAAAATCACCACTATTCTGATATCTGTCACCATAGGTTAGTTTTGCCTGATTTGAACTTTAAAGAAATGGAGTCCTACTTTTGGGTCTGGTTCTTTTTTACCATTATGCGTGTGAGATTCATTCATGTTCACTCTCTTAGTTACTGCAGTATTTTGTTATGTATCTGCACCATAATTTATTTATCCATTCTTCTGTTAATGGACATTTTGGCTGTTTCCACTTTTGGGTTAGGGTGCTATCAACTTTGTTGTGTATGGCGTTTGGTAAAAATATGTACACATTTATGCTGGAAATAGAGAGATTGATTCCATGAACATACATATATACACATGTAAAATTGTTGGGTCCTGGAGGACGTGTGTATTTAGCTTTCATATGTTTTGTGAGTTTTCCAAAGTGGTTGTCCCTGTTTCCAACCCTTCAGTAATATATGATGGTCCCAGGTGCTCCACAGCCTTTCAAAAATTTTTATTCTCGTGTTAAAGACGCGTAACATAAAAAAATATACTGTCTTAACCATTTTCAAGTGTACAGTTGAGGGATATTAAATATTTTCATAATGTGCAACCGTCACTACCATCCATCTCCATAACTCTTCACTTCGTAAAACTGAAACTGTACTCAAGAAACAAGAACCCACTATTTTCCTCCCCTTCCATCCAGTGCCTGGCAACCACCTTATCCTTCCTTCTCTCTATAATTTTGGCTACTCTAAGTACTATAAGTATAAATAGAATCATAGCATTACTTTTTTTGCAATTGGCTTGTATCAATTAGTGTGTCCTCAAATTTTATCTATGTTGTAGAATATGTCAGAATTGTCATCCTTTTTAAGGCTGAATAATATTTTATTGTATGTATATACCTCATTTGATTATTCATCTGTCGCTGGACACTTGAGTTGCTTCCATGTTTTGTTTGTTGTAAATAATGCTGGCTGCTATGAATATGGGTGTACATATACCTCTTTGAGACCTTCAGTTCTTTTGGGAATGTACCCAGAGGTGGACCTGCTGGATTCTATGGAAATTCTATTTTTAATTTTTTAGGAACTTCCATACTCTTTTCCAAAGGGGCTGTACCATTTTACATTCCTATTCTTCACACATCAAGCTTGTTTACCCATGGAGCTTTCACTCTTGTTCGTCTGCTTGGAGTGCTCTGCCGCCAAGACTTTGCAAGACTAGCCCTTCCTCATCATTGTGTTTCAGCTCGGACAGCACCTCTTCAGAGAGGCCTTGGGACGGAACAGGCATTCTCATTCTCATTACCCTGCTTTTTTTTTTGGTCATAGCCCTCCTTACAAACTGGCAGGTATTTATTGTAATTTTGTTTCTCCCACCAGCTCGACAACTCCATTAGAGCAAGGATCTTGTCTGTCGTGGTCACCACTGTGCTCCCAGCGCCACTGTGCCCCCAGTACCTGGCACTAGGATGGTGCTCAATAAACGGTTAGAAACCCGCGCTAGAGATGGTGCATTCGCTCTCAGCCAACTCTAACCAGGAGGGAAGGCTGAGGGCCAAGGCCACGGGCTAGGGGGGCGTGGCAGCTCAGCCGGAGGCCCCGGCCACAGCCCCGCCCGTGTCCTTGTTCTCCTCCGCGGGTCTCCATAAAGTTTATTTGGTGGCGCGCCGCGCGAGGGCTTCTGGGAGGGCCAACTTCGGCCAATCAGGTAGCGCGGGCGAGCGGCGCGAGAAGCGGCGGCCGCGTTCTCCAGCCGGGACCCGAGCTGCTGAGACTGCTGCAGTGTCAGGTAAGGGTGTCGGTGTCTATGTCCTTCCCACTCGGGGCTTGTCCTTGAACCAACCCGGGGACCCGAGGCTGGGCGGAGTCCGGTCCGCACGCTCGGAGCCACGTTGCTCTCACTTCCCGTTCGCCGTCTGGCAGCCGAGCACGCTTGACGCCGGCGACTCATCTCCCTGTCGAACCGTCCCCATTATAGTGTCTGGCAGCGCCCTGGGAGTGCCTTCTATCCGCTCTCTTTTTGAACACGGAGCTTTGGCCTCCTGACTCCCCTCCTCCCTTACTGCGGCGCTCTGCCGCGGCGCGTCACGCCCACACCCGCACCCCCACCCCCACCCTGTGCACAGCGAACCCACTCTGGGTTGGGGCGGCGCCCCTCTCCGCCACAGCACTCCGCCTGCGTGCTCGCCCCGGGGGATGTACCCTGTCCTCCCTCCAAGGGCGGGGGTGTCGACCCTGTTAGCCTTTCCCCACCCTTGGCCTGTCTGCTGTACCCGCCTCCAGGGGAATGCTGCTCCGCACGTAGGGACACGCAAGAGATTAGAACCTGGAGATGGCCTGCACTTTCTTGGCCCTCGCTGCAATGCCTGAGTTTACTGGGTTTCTTTAAAAAATTGCGGGACGGACCCCAGGGATCTTCGGTCAGAGTTTGGACCACCCTTTCACAGATCCGATGGTTTGCCCTTGTCAAGTGAGAAGGAGATTTGGGTTTTTTGTTGTTGTTTGTTTTGGCCGAATTGCTTTTCAGCATGAGCAAGGATCACCTTTTGTATTCTGTCTGCGGAACCTCAGAGGGTGTCCTTGGGCATCATAGCTTTTCTTTCTTTCAGCTGTTCTTTGTGCATTTGTATTTGGGACATTTGAGTTTCCATTCATGATGAATTTCTGTTCAAGGCTCATAGTTTTAAATACTTAACGTATTAGGCTAACAGATCCTCTATTTGTATCTCCAGTGGGGGCTTCTCCCTCGACATCTACCCAGCTACCTATTTTCTATCTATCCCTACCGAGATGGATGTTAGTGAACTCAGACTGCACCTGTCAAGAGAGGCCTAGCAAGCTTCCCATCATCTCGCCTCCCAAACTGCTCTTCTTTTTGTTTTTGTTTTTGTTTTTGTTTTCTATCTCGGTAACATAAAAGATCTAGACAATAACCTTTGAGTCACCCTTGACTGCTCTTTTTCTTTCTCATTCCACATCCAGTGCTTACCACCCTGGGCCAAGTCACCACCACCTCTCACCTGGATTATTGAAATAGTCTCCCAGCTGGTCTCCCTGCTTCTGCCCTTGCATTCATGCCCTATTTTTTAGCACAGCAGCTGGAAGGATCCTTTTGAAACGCAGGTCAGATCATATCACTCCTTTACAAAAAACCCTCCAGTGAGTTTCCATCTTATTTAAAGACAAATGCCTCCTAGTGAGCCATAAGGCTTTACATAATCTGACCCACTGTTACTTTCCCACTCTCACTTTCTGCTGTTCTCCCTTTCCAGATGTCAGACATGCTTTGACCTCAGGGCCTTTCTGCTAGGGGTTCAATATCCGTGTGGTTTGCTCCCTCACTTTTTTCAGGTTTTTATTCAGGGATCATGTAGTGAGGCTTTCCCCAGTTTCTGTCTTCACTTCTGCTTCACTTGTTCTTCTTAGCAATTATATTTTAGTTATTCACCTTGTGTATTGTCTTTCCCTTCCAGAATGTGAAGGGCAGAGTGTTTTTGTCTGTTTTGTTCCCTGATAATCTTCAGCACCTAGATCTGGCACGCAGTAGGTGCTCAATAAATGCTAAATAAACGAATGTTCTGGCACCTTTAGAGACTTGGAATACAGTGATGAATTAAACAGTCCTGCCCTCATTGGACTGATGTTCCTATGGAGGACACCACCAGCAATAAACAAACAAATATAGAGTGTAGTATCAGACTATTTTTAAAAGGAGGACAAGGATTTCTGAACAGATTGAAATGAGAGAGCAAGTGATGGGAATATCTGGGGCGAGAGCATTCCTGGAAGGGGAATACCAAGTGCCAAGACCCTGAGGTGGGAACAGTTGCAGAAGTGGTGAGCTTGAGTGTCTGAATCTGTTTCTTGATGGAGCGAAGTAGAAAATAAGGTAGAAATACAGATGTTCCAAAGAGGGGGAGAGGTCAGCAGAGACCCAGAGGTGAGGGTCCAAGGGGTATTCAGGGAACAAGCCACTTTAATTCATCAAACATGTATTTGGTACCTATTTAATGCTAAACTTGGCTGCTGAGGGTTCAGAGTTGAGCAGTCTGCCTTACAGGAATTTGCCATGTAGAGGAGACAAACATGGGAAGAAATAATTACAACTATTTCACCAGAGAAGAACAGTAACAGAAGGTTCAGAATAGTGTGGGAGGGGTGTGGGATGGGGAGGACTGCCCTAGCTGACTTTGCAGGATACATAGGAGTTCCCCATGTGACAGTGTAGGCTTGGGATGTGTTATAGCAGAATATGCAGCTGCATATGCAGGAGTACGAAGGGAGGAAACAGCGAGAATCACCCCCAAGAGTAGAGACTTACTAGGGTATCTTTGGGGGAAGGGGAGTGAGAGATGTGGATGGTAAAAGTGACAGTGTCAGAATGCATGCATTTCCTCCTGGAGAGGATGGAAGGTGTCCCTGGTGAGATTAAGGCAGGGGAGCATTTCAGAAAGACTTCTTGCTAAGGGGAGGGTGACTTAGAGGAACGAGGTAGTCAGGAGAAAAGCTTGAGGGTCAGACCGGGGGCGAGAGAGATGAGGATTGCCTTTCGCAAAAGGTTTGAGAGGTAGACCTGGATATTGGCTGGATGTTCAGGAGCAGAGGAAGGCGACCCTCATGTGATTCCCGGGTGGTTTCTGGCTGACTTGCTGGATGCTAATAGTTTTACCGAGAGACTGGGAGCCCAGGAGGAGAAATTGGTGGTGTTGGAGAGAGGAGAGAGAGGAGAGAGGAGTGATGAGTTTGGTTTGGGACATGTGTAGTTTGAGGCACCCATGGGTCATCCAGGTGCAGATGTCAGGTGGACAGTTGGAGGTACTAGTTCAGGGGAGAGAGCTGGCCTGGACATAGAATAATTTCTACCAAACCCTTGTTTTGATAAATTAGGGTTCTTAGCTGGGCCCAGATAGTCCTCAGGGGTCTTTGGGTGGCCTTTTGGAGGAGGGGTCCTATGAGCCTCCTGCCATTGTATCTTCAAGAGTGTGTGTGTGGTTCTGTTATGTGCACATGTGTACACGAACATTAGACTCACAGATGTCTGTGGCCATTCGAAATATTAATAATCACTGGTAGGGGTTCTAGTTGAAGCCATGGCCAAAGGTGGATCTTATCCAGAGAAATACACAGTGTGGGAAGAGGAGGTCCAAGGATAGAAGCTTGGCATTTAAGGGATGGATAGATGTAGAAGCCACAGCAGAGGAGGCTGAGGGAGGGAAAAGCTGGGAGAGCAGGAGGCGAACCAGGGAAAGGTGGCATCTTCAAGTCAAGGGAGGAGAGTGTTTCAGGAAGAAAAGAATGGTCAGGGTGTCAGAGGCTGAGAGGAAGGGTTGAAAGTCCATTGGACTTAGCAGTTAGGTCAGTGGTGGCTGCAGAGAAATGGGGAAAATAGTGAGGCGAGCAGGAGTTAGGTTGCAGCTGATGATGTGTGGATGAGGCATGACAAAGGATGGCCATCTTTTTTTGAAGAGAGAGTGAGAGCTGGAGGAACGTGTGGGATTGAGGATTTGTTTGTTTTTATGTTTGTTTATTTTTTGAGAGAGAGAGCAAGAGCGCATGTGCACACGCATGAGTAGGGGAGGGGCAGAGAGAGAGAGAGGGAGACACAGAATCCGAAGCAGGCTCTAGGCCCTGAGCTGTCAGCACAGAGCCCAATGCGGGGCTCAAACACATGGACCACAAGATCATGACCTGAGCTGAAGTCGGATGCTTAACTGACTGAGTCACACAGGCACCCCAAGGAATTGTTTTTAATCTTTTAATTTTAGAATAATTTTAGATTTACAGAAAATATGTAAGATTAGTACAGAGTTCTCTGTACTCCTCACCCAGTTTCCCCTACTGATGAGGAATTATCTTAGGAGAGGAGACACCTGAACTCTAGGAGAAGCCGCCAAAGACAACCATCATTTCCTGAGCTCTGGCTGTGTGCAAGTCCCCGCCACGGGCTTTGCCTGCATAATCTAACGTCATCCTCACCACGGCTCTCTGATGTCTAAATCTGTTCCCTTCCTGGTCTTTCTCATTTCAGTAAGTGGCACATTCATGCTCCTGAGTTACTTACTTAGGCCTAAAACCTCGGCATCGTGTTCGACTTCTTTTCTCTCACGCTCTACATAAGTGATTCATATTTACGCGAAATCTATTCTTAAAATGTATACGTGAGTCAGTCTCTTCCGCCACTACCATCCTGGTCCATACCACTCTCCTGTATCACATCTGGGTAGTAAGAGCAGCCTCCTGACTGGTCTCCCTGTTGTTACTTTGTGCCCTTCCTCCCTGCAGTCTGTTCTCCGTGCAGAAGTGGGACTGAGCCTTTGAAAAGGCTTAACCCTTTGGTAGTTTCCATCACACACAGACGAAAATCAGACGTTCTTATTACCATGTGCTGTGAAACCTACACCACGGAGCCCCTGCCGTAACCCCTCTCCCACCACTTTTCCCTGTCATGTTGCGCTTCAGTCACGTGGCCTCCTGTTCTTCTTCACATACGCTAAATTTGCTTTTGCCTTGAAGCTTTTGCAGTCGCCGTTTCCTTTGCAAGAACATTCTTCCAGATATCAGCGTAGCTCACTCCTTTATTTCATTTAGGTCTTTGTTCAAGTTTCCTTTTTTTGTAAATGTTTATTTATTTACTTTGAGAGAGAGAGGAGAGTGCAGGTGAGGGAAGGAGGGGCAGAGAGGATGAGAGAGATTCCCAGGCAGGCTCAGCAGCTGTCTGCGCAGAGCCCAACACGAGGCTTGAACTCACGAACCGTGAGATCATGACCTGAGCCAAAACCAAGAGTCGGACGCTTAACCGACTGATTGACCTAGGCCCCCCCGAAGGTTTCCTTTCTAAAGAAGCTTTGCAGAACACCCCAGCTAAAGCAGTCCCACTGTTCATTCTGCCACATTTCCCTGTTTCATCTCCTTGCGAGCACTTACCAATACCTGGCATCATTTGTCTATTTGTTTATTTTAATTGTCTGTCTCCTAACAGACACAAGTGTTTTGAGTCCCAGAACCTTGTCTGGTTTTTCCACAGCTCCATCCCCAGTGCCTTGAACAGATAGTACCTAGCGCATGGGAGATGCTTAATAAATATTTGTTAAATGAAGGAAGATGGGGCTGTGACTTTGGTGGACCCAACAAGGTCAGCATAGGAATTTAAACGATAGGAGTCAGGCTGGCTGGGTCCAGGGACCCAGAGGAGGTCCCACAGGACCAGCCAAGAGGATTCTTGTCTTTCCATCAGATAGAAATCAAACAGGAGCCGAGAGGAAGTGAGAGCAGAGTTTCCTGAAGACGCAGAGTGCAGATACAAACGGAGCATCTGGGAGACTCAGAAAGGAAAGACGAGGGAGTGTCATCTATGCTGGGGGGCTGGGGTTCTTACTGAGGATTGTGATCCGTTCGTTGTAAGTGCTTCTTTAGGCATCTGGGAAGTGGTTAAAATGGACAAGTATTTAGGTGTCCTCTATAAGCTGCTTATGCCCTGGGGCCAAGGGTCTTGGTAAGTCAGTGGTCTGGAAAACATACATAACAGCCTCTCTGGTCACTCCTTAGATGTTGTCTCTTGTGCTGGAAGACTCCAAAGAAATCATTAACTCAAGAATCATTAAATCAAGAAATCATTCACAAGGAGGACATGCACTGTCTGTACTATAAGACGTGTGTAAGGCGGGGGCTCAGGCCTTAGCAAGAATGAAGGCAGCAAAAACGCAGTCTTTCATGGGGTCCCTTCTGTTTCCCTAATCTCAGTTAGATATTCTTGGCAAAGTTTGTGGAAGTTTATTCTGTCAGTCAGTGACTGTGTTGGGGAATCTAGCTGCTGTTCAAGGACATTGTCGGAGTTAAGAAAAGTAAAGCTACAGAATGCTTTAAACTTTAGGCTTTTTGGAAGAGATGGAGAGTCTTGATATAAATAGACAATAACATAAAACAAATGAAGGAGAGTGATATCAGCACAATGGCAAGCTAAGAGGTCCTGATGCCTGTCTCTGCATAAAAACAACAGAACAACTAACAAAAACCACATATTGACAAAAATAGGTCTGTGAGAGCTCCACAGTGACACAAGGCAGCTGCAGACACCCTGTGGAGCACCAAAACTGAGGATTGGCTACATGGAAATCTGTAAGGCAGATACATGAACAGAATTTAGGTGAGAGGAGATTTTTGTGGGATGGATATTTAGGAAAACCATTTGGTAGGTAGGACTTGAATTGGTGGTAAAAATAATAGCTGAGGATTATTGCGTGGTTATTATGTGGCCTGTGAAGAAGACATAGCTCTTTTTCCATTTCACAGATGGGGCCTAGCAAGAGTAATTAACTTGCCCAAAGGCGCCTCACTGGAGAGTGGAGGGGCTGGCTGGAGCTCAGGGGTAGAGTGGAAGGTGGGGAAAATAGCATGAGCAGGGCGTACGTAAGGATGGTTAGGAGCAGAGTAAATCGGGTAACTGGTACGTAGGGTTTAATCAAAAGCACTGCCTCCTCTGCATCCCTGTGAGTGGAAGGCATTGAGGCTTTTGAGCAGGAGCAACATAGGGAAAGTGATGGTGGAAAGATTGAGGCAGCCACAGCAAGCAGAGTGACGTGGGAGTGGAGTGGGAGGGGCTCGAAGACATCCTGGTGTCTCTCAAGAACTTGGATTTAAAAGGGTGGAAGTCCGGCCTCCTGTAATGGTGAATAAGATAGAAGCAGCAGTTAGACTAACTTCATTGTGGTCGTCATCTCCCAATATGGGCAGAGATACGCATGTTACGTTGTAGATCTTAAACTTACCCGTTGTTCTGTATCAATTATATCTGAATAAAGCTGGGGGAGGAAGGCAAGTACCTTTTGCTATCTAAATCTGTTAAGTAATGAGAGTTGGGATAGCAGATTTGGAGAGTGAAGGCTATCTTGTCATCTGAATCTAAAGTATTTGGTTTCCTGAGTTTTTGTTAGGGAGGAACAGTGGTTTGGATGGTGAGAAATACCTGTCTGCTTTCTCTCAAAAAATTTATCTGCATCTCTTTGGTTTCTGAGTCTGGAAGTCAGAGAGTACCTGTATATAAACCATCTGAAGTCATGCACAGATGTAAAGGAGAAGGGCGAGTTAAAACCAGAGAGAGAGGGAGTGAGAGCGAGAGAGAGAAGCCAGGGGACAGAGTGAAGGAGATGAGGAGGGCAGGTCTTGGGCAGGGGGAGCTGGGGGGGGGTGTTACTGCATTTTGAGATGTGCTAGATGTGACAGTTACGTGCTTGAGTGGAAATGCGTAGGCAGTGCCTGGAAACTCTGGGTTGCAATGTGAGTGCAGGGCGCAGAGTGGGAGTGTGGATTTGATAGTCATTGCCATCGAGGATTCAGGGCCACTGGTGAGACAGACGCTCCGAAGTAGGGGATGTACAGCAATTTAGAAATGAACGAGTTGTTGGGGCACCTGGGTGGCTCAGTGAGTTAAGCGGTTAAGTGTCTTACTTGATCTCAAGGCTCGTGGGTTCGGGCCCTGTGTCGGGCGGGCTCTGTGCCGACAGCTCAGAGCCTGGAGCCAGCTTTGGATTCTTGTCTCCCTCTCTCTCTGCCCCTCCCCCACTTACACTCTGTCTCTCTCTCTCTCTCTCTCAAAAAGAAATAAACATTAAAAATTAAAAAAAAATTAACAAGTTGTTTGAAGTTAGACAAGGTCACATATAGCCATGGAAAAGAATTCAGACTGACAGAGGTGTAAGATGGAAAATCCCAACTCTTCCCTTTGCTTTCTGGAGGTAATGCTAAGGTACATTTCTCGCTATGTAATGTTTCTTTTCTGTGAATTTTCTGTGAATTATCTTAAGTGTATAGCTCAGTGAATTTTTACGTATTTATCCAATCATGTGACCACTAACCATATTGAGATATGGAACATTTACAACGTGAGCTGCCATAATAAAATACCATAAACTGGGTGGCTTAAATAGCAGAAGTTTATTTTGTCACAGTTCTGGAGGCTGGGAGTCTGAGATCAGAGTGCCAGCGTGGTCGGGTCCTGGCGAAGACCTGCTTCCTGGTTGTTAGATGGCTGCTATCTCACTGTGTGCTCACATGTTCTTTCCTGGTTGAATGTGGTGGTGGGGTGGGTAGGAAGCAAGCTCCCCGGTGTCCTTTAGTAAGACACTAATCCCTTCATAAGGGCCCCATCTTCATGACCTCATCTGAACCTAATTCCCTTCCAAAGGTCCCTTCTCCAAATACCATCACATTGGGTCTTAAGGCTTCAACATAGGAATTTTGGAGGGGCACTTTATAGTCGATAGCACCCGGAAAGTTTTGTTCTCCTTTCCAATCGGTTACTCACGTGCCCCCACCCTAGAAGAGCCAGTGTTCTGATTTCTACCACCATAGATTTCGTTTTTTCTGTTCTTAAAATCCATTTAAATGCAATCGTGCAGTATGTGTTTTTTCTTTAAAATAAATCTGGCTGCTTTAGTTAACCACCGTGTCGGCAAAATTTATCCATATTCCACATAGCTGTAGTTCAGTCTTTCCTGTTGCTGTGTGGTATACCAGGGTATGAGTATGCTGCCGTGAAAATCTCAAATGCGATAATTCTGTCTATACAATGGTGTTTTTTGTTGTTCGTTTGTTTTGTGTGTGTTTTGTTTTTTTAAAGTGACATAACATTTATTCAACTTTATTTTATTTATTTATTTTTTATATATAATTTATTGTCAAATTGGTTTCCATACAACACCCAGGGCTCCTCCCAACAGGTGCCCTCCTCTATGTTTTAAGATTATTTGGTGGTGGTGGAGGGCTCAGACTTTTATTAGAATCTGATAAAAGCTGTAGTGCTTTTCTTATATTAAGAAAAACAGAATACATGTATTTCCAGGGTTTCCTAGTGACTTTGATGTCGGTGTCTTGGCCTTCAGGACAATAAGCTTTCCTTGGTTTACAGCAGGGTTTCTCAGCCTCGGCATTATATTTGAGCCATATAATTCTTTGTTGTGGAGGCTGTGCTAGGCATTGTGGTATGTGTAGCTCCACCCTTGACCTGTACCCTCTAGATGTCCGTGGTATGTGGCCTTTCTCCCTGAATTGTGACGAGAAATGTCTCTAGATATTGCCAGTGACCTCTGGGGAGGCAAAATTGCCCTCAGTTGGGAAACATTGGTTTAGAGAAAAAAGCCAGAGCCAAAGACCTTTTAGAGGCTGATTTGGTGATCTTCCCTGCTTATGCCAGTTGTAAGATGTGGCCGGTGTCATTAATTTCCATCACCACTCAAATGAGGCTGCTCCTTCTAAGGACACATTAAGTGAGTTTAGAGACTGACTAAAGGGGTGCCTGGGTGGCTCAGTCGGTTAAGCATCTGACTTCGACTAAGGTCATGATCTCACGGTTCCTGAGTTTGAGCCCCGCATCAGACTCTGTGGTGACAGAGTGGAGCCTGCTTGGGATCTTTTATCTCCCTCTCTCTCACTGCCTCTCCCCTGCTTGTGTGCTTTCTCTCTCTCTCTCAAAAATAAACATTAAAAAAAAAAAAAAGACTGACTTAAAATCTCTACATTTGTAGGAGCAGTCTCTTAGGAATTACCTGAGCCAACCCCATCACCTCAGTGGTGATGAGACTGCAGTCCAGAGAGGGGGAAGGGCCAGCCCCAGGGCCAGAGGCTGATGTGGGGCAGAGCCAGTGCACAGTTCTTCCATTCCAGGCCCAGCTTCTACTCTGCTGTTGCACTGGACAGCCCACTGGACTGCTGAGAGTTTATCAGAAACTTCCCTGGGGGATACTTGATGTTTTTATATGATGCCAGGTTGCTCCTCTTTGCTCACTGGATATGAAACAATACAAGGGGCATTTTATGTATCAGGAAAGCTGATACTGTGCCTTCTTTACTGCAAACACTGAGTCAGCCAGGCCAGTGCTAGTCCCGAATCACCCAGCTCTTTCATTTCACTCTGTCTAGGGTAATTTGTTTTCGCTCTTTGTTTTCTCCAGAAGTCTACCTTCTGAGTAATGATGAGATCCAAGTCTCTTTTACTTAGTCTCATGGGACTAGAAAGAATTATCCAACAACAGATTTTTTTCATCCTTTTCCTAAAGGCATCTGAAACAATAGTATCTGTTAAGATGCAGTTTTTCTCTTTGGTTGTTGTTGTAATTGACAGCTGACAGATACAGCAAAAAGTGGAATGATAACCAAGGTTTACATTTTCAAAAGAAGAGAGGAAAGCAGCACCAGTCTTAAACTTTTGATACCTCGGGTGAGGCTTTACTCATTAATCTTTGGTGCTGAATATTGAACACACTTCTCTTTCGTTTTAATCCTATTAAGCCCAATTAATAAGAAGGTTTGAGGGCAAGATTTCTTCTTGAAATTAAATACTAGATTTCTTTTGAATCACACCTTCATTGTGGAAACTTGAAGTTCTAATAAAAACCACATTTGATAGTGGGTAATATACATTTAAAAATTATAACTGTCTATCAGAAGTTCTTACTGAATGATAATGAAGTTGTGCTTAAGTAAGTTATAATTTAGTATCAAATATTTACTAGAAGATTTTTTTGAAGCAGAGATGTTTATAATTAAATGACAAAATGTTGCCAAATTGGCAACTTTGGAATAAAAGCTAAAATAACATTTTACAATGATGTAAATCAGTAGAGTTTATAAAATCCTTTCTGTGTATCATCAACCCCTTGAAGTAGTTAGGGATTATCATCCTCTTTTTATAGATGAGGAAATTGAGAGGAAAGATTTGGATTTTATCCCAGGGGTAAATCGACCTACTTTAAGCCAGTAAGTGAACATTGTAGATTCAAACGAGGTGCTTCAGAGTCCACTCTTCTCCTGTCTATCCATTCTGTTTTAAATATGTATACGTATGTTTTTACTTATTTTACTGTCACATTAAAACTTTTAAAAATAATTTTCAAAAAGGAGTAACATTGTTAATTGTATATTTTGAAGAGAAGAAAAGAGGTGTAAGTAGCACCAGTTATTTCCTCTGAAGTATACAAAAAACCCTCCCTCCCCCCAAAAGCATCTGCAAAATAGAGCAGGCTAAAAGTGCATTTTTTAGATTCCAAGATCTTTGTAGTTGAAAGAGATAATATTTGGGTGTGTGGTAAGATTAGAATTTCACAGTGAGTACTTAGAAGTACTGCTTGAGTGTATTGACATTCTGCAGGGAAAATAGTTGGGGTCATTTCCCTCTGCAGTCACCGAACTGAGAGAGATTCCTTTAAGACTGAAGGAAAGACAGAGGCCCTTGCTTTATCTTTTCATCTCTTTGTTACCCCTTCATATTCCTCGGATAACTGTTCTGTTTGGATTGTGGGTGATAAGGAAAAGGGAAAATGCACATGGGTTTGATATGTTGCCCTGTCCTTGAAAAGGGCAGGGAGTTCCCTCTAGCATTCTGTGCGTTAGGTCAGAAGAACACTTTCTGGATAGATTTCATCATTTACAAAACGGATTTCTTCCCCCAAATCTGCTGTCTAAATAAACACCTTACAGAGGGAAGGGGGTGACAACAGGCCTGTTGTGTTAATCTTTACACGGTAGTGTTTTCACTGCTAGTGAGGGAGCTGTGCCAGGGGCATATAGCCAGTAAGCGTTGAACCTGGATTTACTTACCAAGTCTCGCTCAGATTTACCTAGGCGAAATAGGGGTTGGCAAACTATAACGTGTAGGCCTGAGAAGCTAAAAAGGGTTTTTACATCTTTAAATTGTTGGGAAAAAAATCCAAAGAAGAATATTTTATGACAAGTGAAAATTATATGAAATTCATATTTGAGTGGTCATGATTAAAATTTTATCGGAGCACAGCCATGCTCATTTGTTTACCTATCATCCAGTTTCAAGCCCAGCCGTGCAGGTGCAACAGAGAATGGCCCACAAAGCCTAAAATAATTTGCTGTCTGGCCCATTACAGAAGAAGCTTGCTGACCCTTGCCCTAGCATACCAGTCTCAAAGACTAGAAACTGGAAAAGAGTTTGGTAGACAGGATGGATGGCTATGAGGCTCTTTCACTCTTTCCTTTGTTTTCGGTCAGCTTTCAGGTACTGGAGGTGCTCGTTTATGGAAATATATCCTATAAGTATCATGGGTTCACAGCCACCTCTGAGATGACCCAGTGGTTTTCAAACCGTGGTTCCCCAGCTTGGGGGTCCACAAAGCCCTGGGAAAGTGGGAAGGCACATTCTACTTGTGGCTGATGCTTTAGAAGAAAAGACACTAATGAACTAATAATTAATACCAGAAAACAGATGTGTAGACATTTTAATACAATAAGCATGAATACTGTAAGAAACTGAGAATCAGACCATCTGCAGAATCCTGAAGGGGCCACTCTGAGAATACTGATTTAAAATGGTCTAGAAGTGTTGAGCAGTTTGAATATTTAATTATCCATTTGGAAGGGAAAAATACCCTTCGTGTGTTTCCTTCGCTGTCACACTACTCTACTTCACCACCACAGCGCTTCACTTTTGACACCCAGTGTGTGGGTTTTCCACACATCAGGCAATTTTCAGATTGCCTGCGCACCAGCTGGCTGTTACAGTTTAACTCACTTCTGGCACCGTGTACCTGGAGATAGCGGCAGATCCCACCAGTTAAGGGTCCAGTCCCACAGAACCGTGCCCACCTCCCATCCCCCTCTTTCGGAAGCCAGTCGTGAAGCCAGGTTGCTACATGTGCTTCTGACCTGCCGGCTCTAGATCTGGAGTTCCCGCAACCCTCTCCTCAGGTTCGACTAATTTGCCAGAGGGGCTCACAGAGCTCAGAGAAACATTTACTTACGTGTTTACGACTTTATTATAAAGGATACAGATGGACACCCTGATAGATACTCAGGGTGGGGTCTGGAAGGGCCCCCAAGCACAGGCGCTTCTGTCCCTATGGAACTGGCAGGCACCACCCTCCAAGCATGTGGTCACCAACCCAGAAGCTCAGCAGATCTCATCGTTCAAGAGTTTTTGTAGAGTGGCCGGGGCTGAGAGTTCCAGCCCTCTAATCGTTTGGTCTTTCTGGTGACTGGCCCCATCCCAAGGCTGTCCAGGATGCCCCATCCCCCAGTCACCTCATTAACATAAGCTCAAGTGTGTTCAGGTGGAGCTCCTTGTGAGTTGCAAAAGACTCCCAATCTCAGGATATTCCAAGGGTTTTAGGAGCTTTGTGCCGGGAACTGAGACAAAGACCAAATAAATTTTTTATTATACTACACTACTCTTTTCTGGCTTGATTAAATATTTAACATGGTTATATTGCGATTGTAAAAATCACCATATTTTTCATAATTAAGACACATCTTAGTAGCAAATAAACTGAAATTATTTGATGCATTTTTGCTCTGCCTTTTTATTTAGTTCATCTCATCCTGTAAGCAGTTTGGGGATTTTTTTTTCCATCTCGCTAAAGGATGTGTATGTGTCCAGAAGGGGACAGTTTTTGGGCAGCGAGTGACAGGTGAGTGCTGACTAATTTGAGGAGATGGAAGTCTGCTCAGCCCTTGATTTCACCTGTAGGGAAGAGCTGTCTATAAAGCTGTGGGCTCTAATTTTTTTCCTCTGCTTAATTTTCTCAGCATCCTCTAGGTGTGGTGAAGAGATCTGGAACACAGGGACTTTGCACTAAGAGCATTCTTCTAATATAGTGGGGTGCCCTACTGTGGCCTCTGAAAAACCTTGGGTTATTGTTTCATTTTTTCATTTTGGGAGTAACTTTTTTATTGAAGTATGATACACAGTCTGAAAAGTACACGAATCATGAGTCCAGCTCAGTGAATTTTCTCAAAGTGAACACACTGTTAAGCAGCACTCAGCTTAAAAAAACCAGAAAATTAGCCCCTCAGAAGCCTCCCTTCTGTCTCCCCCCCCCCCCCCCCCCCGCCCCAAGAGTAACCAGTCTTGCTTTCTAATAGCAGTGATAAGGTAGCCTTTCATTTTAAAACTTTTGGTTGCCGGTGTCTGAGGAGGTCTGTGGAGACTCAGGAAGACTTCTGCTACGAAGCATGGGAGAGGTTTGATGCTCAGGGCCCTGGTATCCTGTGATGCTTTCTGAAGCACCTGTCAGTGTTTCCAAATTCCTCTCCTGATCAGGCTCAGTCATTGCTGACAGAGGAGCCCTGGTGTTGTGGCTTTGTCCTTGCTGGCCGTTTCCCATCCAGCCCCAATTTTGCTGCCTTGACTGTTCGACGTTCCACTTCCGTGGGTCCTCTGTGTGGCATTTTCCTGTCTCCCTCTTCCATACCTCATCAAGGATACAGCTGGCATCCAGTCTCTGCATGTGTCTTGGCCAGATTTTCCAACATAAAGCTTGGACTTTGTCCCTTCCTACCCCCAGTTCTCTCTTGGACAAGGTTAGTAAGGTTATTTGCTTGATCATCGTTCAGTATCTGGAGTCAAAATGGATATTTGGTTGGTTTAACCCACTTATTTTATGGCTAACTTGATATTTATTTTGTGGAAGAGATAAAGTTTTTCTTATATTTATGATATTAATTGTAAATTAAAAATTTTTAATGAAATGGGATGGGATGATGACTACATCGCAGTATAGATTTGGAAGCCCTCATAACGTTTTTATAAATTAATATCCACTGGTTGAGTTATAATGCAGGATAGATCCAGTTTTTCCCAAATATGGCATTAAATATATAGGTCTTTTCTCTCAGACAGACGTGGAACAAGCTTATTTTCAACTCTGAAGTTGAATAATGATATTTTTTCTATATATTTATTCTTCTGGTTTGGAATTCTGTTCACCTGAAAACTGAGCTGTTTCTTCTAAAATTCCACTGGTTTTTGTCTGGGTATTTAGAGGGAAAGTACCAGTCTGGACCAAGTGTGATCTGAATTCCTGGCATTTATACTGTCACTGCCTTATGCTGTGCAGCCTCAGAAATGTTAAGTATCAGTTGGTAGTCGGAAGGGAATGTTTTTGCTCTGGTCTTTGCTTGCCAGTGGGTGCTGATTTGGCAGGAGAGTGCAGGAAGCCTTCAAGAAGAACAGACTCTCCACAAATGGAAGAATAAAACTATTCATTCCACAAATGAGCACCTACTATGTGCCAGGTGCTGTTCTAGAAGCTTGGGATCCATTAGAGAACAAAACACACAGAATCCCTGTCCTTGTGCAGCTTATGTTCTAGCAGGGGTGACAGTCAGATGGGGGAGTGCTAGGGACGGTTGCAGCTTGCGCTCCTAAATATTTTGTTCCAGGTTGGCATCAAAGGCCAGGTGACAGTTGAGCTGAAACAGAGAGACAGGGAGTCAGTCAGGAGTGAATCTGGGAGAGGAGCATTCTAGATAGAGGAAACAAGGGGTAGAAAGGCTCTAGGGCAGGAATGTGCTTGACCCGTTGGGGGAGTAGCACAGGGAGCCCAGGGGGACTGGAGCCCAGGAAAGGAAAGGGGGACAGGGCTGGAGATAAGTCTGGAAGGTAAGAGGAAGGGAGGCTGCTTCTGTAGGGCTTCACTTTGTACAAAAGGTTTAAGCAAAGGAAGGATGTGGCCTGACTTTGAAAGGATCAACTGGACTGTAGGAGGCAAGGGCTGAGGCAGGGAGGCCAGGGAAGAGGTGATAGTGACTTGAATGGGTGCAGGTGGTGGGATGAGGTAGATTCTGGGTGCATTTTGTGGGTAGACTTGAAAGGCTTTGTTGGCCTGGATGAGTCATGGAGGCCTTCAAAGATTTTGGCCCAAGCAGCTGAGTAGTGGTGGCTCCACACAGAGAAGGCCAAGGAGCGCGTTTTGTTGACAAGAGATTAGAGCTCAGCTTTAGACATATTAAGTTTAAGATGGTGTTTTTAGAGATTCAATGGTCAAATAATTCTATTAACTTTTAAAAGTCTTATTTTTGGGGCCATATTAAAGTAAAATGTGACTTTTATTTTGCATTTATTATTTACACTCAGATCCATCATTCTACGTCTTTGTAGGGGCCCATCATTTGAGAAGTTGAGCGTTTCCTTTGTCTGAATTTGTGCGACGTGGATGCAAAATGTTAGATGTATTTTTCCTGTTTTTTTCCTTTTTTATTCGTTTCTTTTAAGATATTTATTCATTTTCTGAGAGAGAGAGAGCGAACACAAGCAGAGGAGGGAGAGAGAGAAAGAGAGGCAGACACAGAATCTGAAGCAGGCTCCAGGCTCTGGGCTGTCAGTATAGAGCCTGACTGCAGGATCATGACCTGAGCTGAAATAGGACACTTAACCAGCTGAGCCACCCAGGTACCCCTTTTCCTTCTGTTTTAAACTTAGAAAAGTTTGTTTCATTCAGTTCTTTATTAAAGGAGCTACAAGATTTTCCTTATGAAAGAAAAAAAGTATTTCCTACTCCTTGGCTCTGTTAGACGAATTATTTTTATCTTAGAGTAAAAAGGGGTGGGGGGAATTGGCGGCATATTACTTTTCTTTTCCCTTTCTGGTGAGCGACCATGTTTCTGCTAGTTAGTAGAATGTCATTGGCCCTGTTGGTTTCTGAGGAAAAACATTTCTCTATCAGACAGGAGCCGTTGTTCAAAAATACTCGTTTCAGGGGCACCTGGGTGGCTCAGTCGATTAAGTGTGTGACTCTTGATTTCAGCTCAGGTCATGATCTCAACGATTCGTGAAATTGAGCCCCAGCATAGGCTCTGTGCTGACAGTGCGGAGCCTGCTTGGGATTCTCTCTCCCTCTGTCTGCCCCCCCCCCTCAAAATAAATAAATATATATTAAAAAAAAATACTCTTGTTTCTTTCTTCTGTCCCCGAGAACAGAAGAAAGTTCTGCCACCCCCATTTTCCCACAGGTAGAGATGGCCAATTACAGCCTCACTTCATTGGTTCAAAACAAAACAATGGTTATCTAGAAACTTTAGGAAAAAGAGTTAGCATGTATATGACTTTTTGCCTAAAGATTAAAGAATACCGAAGTGTTTTTATGTTTACCCCAACTGAGCCACATTTGTTTTAACCTTGTGCCTTTGCCTATAAATTTAATATCCTTTAATGTCCATTTAAGAAAGAAATCCTCATTTTCCTCCTGTGGATTTATGGTGATAACCATGCCTTTTTAACATTAACCTGTGCTTCATAGCTTAGATATAATTATATATTACGTTACCGTTGTAACTACCATTCTAGACTAGTGGCATTTCAAAGGTTCAGTGAAAGCCATGGGTTTAAAACAAAGAAGAAAAGTATGATCAACAAGGGCTACTGTTTAAAGATTGAAAAAAAAATTTTTAACGTTTATTCATTTTTGAGAGACAGAGAGAGACAGAGCATGAGTGGGGGAGGAGCAGAGAGAGAGGGAGACACAGAATCCGAAGCAGGCTGTAGGCTCTGAGCTGTCAGCGCAGAGCCCATGTGGGGCTCAAACTCATGGACTGCGAGACCATGACCTGAGCTGAAGTTGGATGCCCAACCGACTGAGCCCCCCAGGCGCCCCTAAAGATATTTTCTAATAAATAATTTTGTCAGTCTTTTAGCATTGTAAGGTTTTTTTTAATAATAGTAATACTGTTTACGTTCTGTTGATACAAATAGTGGTAGGAGTTAAAAACATGCTCTTGTTCAAGAATCTTACGCAAGGGATGTACAGTATGTATAAGATTCATAAAGGTGTAATATCCATTAAATAGTAACACTGTTCATAGGACTTTTTCTCTGTCAACTGCTGGACAAACAGGTGGTCTTGTTAATAATATTTGTGATCTAGAAGCCAGCTGCTATTTATATTAACACAATTATTAGTAACAGTGGCATTTCTAAAAGTAGTAGGTACTGTAACAATGGAGTCTAATATCCTGAATATCATCTATCACCAGCAGACATGGATCTCTGCTCTCAGTAACCTTGTAAGTGAAAGAATGTGTGAATGGACTCTTGAACATGAATTTTAAGACTGTCTTTTAGGTTAGTGGAGGAACAGGTGTGTGAGAATGACACGGGATTAGTCAGGAGACCTGTGTTGCTGTGTTCGTCCAGCCACACTGCAGCTGAGAGCGCTCAGGGCACCGAACTGAGCTCTGTGTGGACTGGCCTTGCTTCTCCTGTCTACTCAGGAGCCTCGTAGAGTTGTTGAGAATCATATGATATAAGGACCTTATAAATTGCCCCGCCGTCTGTGGATGGTGGGGTTTTTCTGAGACAGGTGGAGGAATAGGAGGTGCCAGGGTGATTGTTCTTTAGCCTTCCCAGCCATCGTGGTTCCATTTCCTTGTTGGCTTTGAGTCTGTGGAAGGAGGCAGGAATTCTGTTCTGTAGCTCGGTATCTTTGCATTTGTTCTCGTGGCAGAAATCAATCTTGGGGCTGTCAATATGCACAGAAATGATCTATTTCTTCACAGTCTGACTCATTTTCTCTGTCAGGCCTGTTCTTGGGCTCTGTTCAGGAACAAATCCTGCTTGTTGATGAGCTGTCTCCTTGTCTGTTTACAAAAAGTCCTCGTGTTCCGTTTAGCTTGTAACAGACTCAGGCAGCATTCGAAGCCTGTCTTTCCCTTGATTTAGGTCTCTTTCCTCCCCCATCTAGGATCTGCATCTCCAATGGATACTGAGGGGTTTGGTGAGCTCCTTCAGCAAGCTGAACAGCTTGCCGCGGAGACTGAGGGCATCTCAGAGCTTCCCCATGTGGAACGGAACCTCCAGGAGATCCAGCAGGCGGGCGAGCGCCTGCGTTCCCGCACCCTCACACGCACGTCCCAGGAGACAGCAGATGTCAAGGCGTGAGTACTGGTGGGGAGGCAGCACAGCTACTGGGTGGCTCAGGGGCAGGATCCGATTCTTTCCTTCCTTGAATTAGGATGCAGTCTGTAAATGACAGACACAAGCCAGATTCTTGGGAATTCAAGAGGTTTTGTAAACAAGTCAGCAGCCTTGCTCTGTCTCCCTGCCCCAGGTTTTCCAGCCTGTCTGCCTGACCAAGCCATGGTCCCGTGTCACAGGCAGAGATGATTAGGATGGGAAAAGGTGAAGAGTTTTATCACACAGAAGCCCATTACAGTAGTTCCTGATTGGGTTTGCTGACCACGGGGTCATATTTATGACCGGCTCCCGTAGCTGTATTAGTAAATGCCGTTACACAGATAAGTGTTCCCTTCAAAGCCAGGGAGCACTCCGAGATGAGCAGACTTTTTGAGAGCACTCAGAAGAAATTGATGGGCTGTCAGTGACAAAAAGCCATTCAAGTGAGGGGTGATTCTTTCTGGTCATTGTTGGCAACCCCAACAGCTGCTTCTGCAAGGCCTTGCACGTGCAGTGCCTGCCAGTTGCCCATAGAACAGGAAAGTAGGTGGGCCCAAGAGAGTGCAGCTGAAGAAAAGTGCTGACTGGCTGTCCAGCCAGTGGCTCCTGCTGCCACACGGCATCCGCCAGGCTGTTGATTGCACAGTCGGGGGTTGGGGCACCACCAGCCAGTCCTGGGCCACTTCTGGTGCTACAGCCATGAATTACATGTGGTTCTTGCCCTCAAGGAGCTTGTAATTTTGGGAGACAGGAAAAACAAAACAAAACAAAACTTTGCTGCTTTCCATAAGAACTGTGATTTCCTGATTACTTGTGTCAGAAATTTTACTTAATCCTCTCAACGAATATTAGGGCTCTTGTCCCCTCATTACAGTTGAGCAGCTAGGGCTCAGAGAGGGCAGGTAACTGTCAGTTCACAGACCTGGTGAGTGTTGAGCCAGGATTCAAATCCAGTAAGGCTGACTCCAGAGCCTTGATGGAAGGGCCATGGGGGGATGGAGGGGTGCTATTACTTGTGACCTTGGTGGGTCTGGAAAATCACTGAGATTCTGTGTGGGCGATGTGGGAAATCGTTAATCGTCTGTTCAGTCTTCATTGTTTGAACTTGAGAAAGACCCAAGTACTGATGTTTCCATGAGGATGTTATTTTGGGTTTGTAACAAATGTCACAGGAGTGAGTATAAGTGCTACATTCTTCTCCCAACTAATCTTGAAAGCTGAGTGCTTTGGCTGCTCCGCTGAGTTAGTAAGGACTTTGTGGAGATTCTGTAGGCCTCCCCAGAATTTGTATTTAAAATGCTGGTTAGTTTTGATTCCATTGGTTTTGGTAAAGGCAAGTCAGAAGAACTCTGGCAGGAATAGTTTGCCATCCAGCCAGGTGCTCTTCTGCACTGTTTGCCAACACCCCCGCCAGCCTTGAGACAGATCTGCTTACTTGCCCTCCTTGCAGGCTCCTTACTGTTGCTGCTGATCGCCTGCCGTTACCCTCAGTCTTGAGCACGCAGGCTCTGTGCTTGTGTGCAGGGATGCTGCGGGAGCGAAAAGACCGTGATGCCAGCTGAGTTGCTATAGTTATAATTTAATTGCATCAGCTTTACAGCCTATTAAGAGCAAAAAGGGAAAATGTTTTCTTGGTAACAATTATCAGTCATGCTCTCTTTCTTGTAAATTTCCATTCTTCCTCATCTCTTTCTACCTTAAATTCATTATTTTAGGGAGGAGGAAGTTGGAACATTGAAAGAATGGGTATAGGGTGGGGCAGGTGCTTAAAAAGAAACCAAAGGGCTGATGACTGTATTTTTCCACCTTGATAGGCAGACATAAAGTGTGATGTGAATATTTTAGTACAGGGTGAAGGCAGAGAAGAGAACTGAGTAGGAAACATTTTCTTACATGAAATAAATTTTGAAAGAAAATGTGTCTTTAAGATTTTAGTTCAGATTAAATTGTAGATTTAAGATTGAATTGTTCTGTGCTGAATTCATTTGTTTAAATATACTTTGTTGGATTTTTCATTTCAGGGAACAGATTTGAAAGCTTTTTTGCATGTGTGTTTGATATTTTTAAATTGTTAAATTTCTTCACACACAAAGAATATGCATAACATACATAAAGGTGTAAATCAGGGGTTGTCAGCCTGTGATCCGTGAGCCAGATCCAGCCCGCTGCCTGTTAAAGTCTTATTGGAACATGGCCACACTTATTTATGTATTGTCTGTGCTGCTTTTGTGCTACAATAGCAGAGTTGAGTGGTTATGACAGAGACCGTATGGCCTGCAGAGCCTGAAATATTTACTGTCTGCCTTTTACAGGATAAGTTTGCTGACTCCTCGTGTAAATAATAATAAAATGAATTGCACGTTGCACAGTGAAGACATAGATATCGTCAGTATCTGTGAAGCCCTCCCTGGGTACCCATTTTCAATCTCATCCCCCCTCCTTTCCCATCAGAGATGCCTCACTGGATTTTTCCAGTCAGATTCAGAAGCCAAACAACTTAGAGTTGTACAAAGAGAAAGCCAGCAATCACTCTCTGTCCTTAACTTTATCCCCAGAGTAACCAGGGTTATTAATTTGCTTATTCTTTCACACTTCTCTCCATGTTCATGCAAAGCATAGATGCACATTTATGTGCCCACAGTTTCTCAGTAAATTATAAATTTACTTGAGGTAATACCACTAAGCAACCTTTTTGAGCACTTGCTCTTTGTCAGGCATTGTGCCAACCACTTTACATGCGTTATATAATTTCTTCTTAAAATAGCCCTGTGAAATAAGTGTTTATTATCTCTGTTTTATAATTGAGAAACGTCAGATAGCAAGGGCCAAGCCAGAATTCAAATGCAGCTTGGTCAGTACGAATCTCTCCCATTCCTGTGGCACTTTTCAGTTCCCAAAGAATTGTCATAGGCGTTCTCCTGGCTGACGGTCACGAGCCTGAGAGGTGAGAGAGGCAGAGATTTGTCTTGACATTTGACAGGAAGAAAATGAAGCTTGGAAAACTGATGTGTCTAAGATTTTCACGCAGTAGTGACAGGTAAAACTTGAACCCAGGCCTCCTGACTTTGTTTCTATTCCCCGTGTGCTCCTAGAACACCTTTTGTCCTCCTCTTCTGGGGCTAGAGTGTTTGACTCCAGCCTCTGTGGTTCTTTGCTCAGGAGAAGCTGCCTGGTTTGCGGAAATTGGGGCAGGTATAAGGCAGGGAGCCTTTGGATTTTCTAGCCTTACAAGCTAGAAGTTTCTGGTACAGCCTCTATTTGTAAAGCCTCTTGTTACCCTAGATTCCCTGCTCCTTTCCTCAGTTTTCAGTCTGTCTCCCTTTCCCCATCAAGGCTTCTGCCTGTGACTGGACAGTTCCTGTGGGTGCTACCCCCTCAGATGGGACCTTTCTCTTTGGACTATTCTAATAGCTAGGTTTTCCATATCAAGGCTGTCAACCCTTGTACACCTTAAAACTGCCTAGGCATTGGGCACATTCCCACATACCACGGGTGGACATATGGCACTTGTGGGACAGAATTTGGCAGTCCCTCTTCCAGCAGTCCCCCTTCCAGGGTCCATCCCAAAGATACACTGGCAAAACTATGAAAGACGTGTGCCCAGCAATATTCATTGTAGCATTATTTGTGATAGCAAAAATTGGAAATGACTGAAGCATCCGTCCATAGGGAACTGGTTGGATAGATGTGGTATGTCTTTGTAAGGGAGTACTTTTCAGTAGTACAGAAGGATGAGAATGTACACTACTATGGAATGACTCCAGGAGATATTGCCAAGTAAAATAGAAAATATGTACGGTACGCTTACTTATTTAAGAAAGCAGGTAAAAGACACCCAGTGTTCATGAATTGGAAGACTTAATATTATTAAGATGTTAATACTTTCAAAATTGATCTGCAGATTCAGTGCAGTCCTTATCAGAATCCCAGCTGGCTTTTTTTGCAGAAATTGACAAGTTGATCCTATAATCCATGTGGAAATACAAGAGACCTAGAGTGGTCAGATTTTTAAAAGGCGAAGAAAGTTGGAAGGCTTATAGTTTCAATTTTGTAACTTCAGACAAAACTACCGTAATCGACACCATGTGGTACTGGCATTAAGGACAAACAGTTGAATAGAATTATGAATCCAGAAATAAACCCATGTGTCTACGATCAGCTGATTTTCAACAAGAGTGCCAAGAGCATCTAGTGTTTTTTTCAACAAATAATGCTGGGACAACTGAGTATCTATATATAAAAGAACGAAGTTGGACACCTTAACTCTAAATGGAATACAGACCTAAATGTAAAGAGCTAAAGCTTTAAAACTCTTAGAGGGAAACATAGGTCTAAATCTTTCTGACCCTAGGTTAGGCAGAACCTTGTTAGATAGGAAACCAAAAGCACAAGCGACCAATTAAAAAATAGGTAAATTGAACTTCATCAAAATTAAAAAATTTTGTACTTCAAAGGACACAAGAAAGAAAACCCACAGCATGGGAGAAAATATTTGCAAATTATTTATCTGACAAGGGACTTGTATCCAGAATATTGTTAAAAATTTACAACACAATAAAAACACAACCCAATTTAAAAATGAACAGAAGATCTGAATAGCTGTATCTCCAGAGACGATGTACAGTCAACAAGCAAATGAAGATATGTTCAACATCACCAGCCATCAGGGAAACGCGAATCAAAACCACAACATACTGGGGCGCCTGGGTGGCTCTGTCGGTTAAGCGTCTGACTTCAGCTCAGGTCATGTTCTCGTGGTTTGTGAGTTCAAGCCCCATGTTGGGCTCTGTGCTGACAGCTTGGAGCCTGGAGCCTGCTTTGGATTCTGTGTCTCCCTCTCTCTCTGCTCTTCCCCCACTCATGCTCTCTCTCCTTGAAAAATAAATAAACATTAAAAAAAAAAAACACACAACATATCACTTCACACACACATTAGGATGGCTATCATTCAAAGACAGACCATAGTACCTGTTGAGCATGTGGAAAAAGTTGAAACTGCCCTATACTGTTGGTGGGATGATTAGTGGCCCAGTAGAGGTGGTGAGGTATTGACTCTGGACTCATTAGTTCACGTTTGAAATTTGTGCTCATGGTCTCTTGGAATTTGCTAACCTTGGGAGGGGCCGTCCTTCCAATGTCAGCAAGGCCCCAGTTGTGAAAGCATCAGATACAGAAAATAAAAAGGCATGATTAATACAAAAAGTAAACAAACAAAAGGTTACTTACTGGAAAGGGAGGGAATAAAGTAGAGAAAACAGGGACTTTTTTTTTTTTTTTTAATAAATTTGACTTGGGAATTGTGTAAATATTTTACATTATTATAAGACAAAATTAAATTTCAAAAAAGGAGTTCCTAAAAAAGGAAAGTAAATGCTTAACCCAGTTGGTGACATAACCACACATAAAGGAACAGTTCCAAGTGATATCATAATCTGTCTTCAGTCATCATGTCGGAGGTGTTGTTACTGCTGTTTTGGGACTGTTGTGTGTATAGTATAGGGTAAAGCAAATAAGTAGTTGGGTGGTGATGTTGAGAACTGGAACTTTTAGTGTGGGAGATGCAGATAGAAAATCTGTGAAGTTAACCCCAAACTTTGTGTTTTAAATTTTAAATTGGAAGCATCAGTATAAACTCATGATGTAATCTATCTTAAGAAAATTGAAACAGAAGTAAAAACTTCATGTCTAGCTCTGCTTATGGAAAAGGCCTAGAAAGAGTGTAGCAGTGAGCAGACGTAGTGCCTCAATAGTGCCTCTGAAATCTATTTTTTTTTATGTTTGTTTATTTATTTTGAGAGAAACCAAGCGTGAGCAGGGGAGGGCCAGAGAGACAGGAGAGGGAGAATGCCAAGCAGGCTCCACACGGTCAGTGTGCAGAGCCCGACTTGGTGCTCAAACCCATGAAACTGTGAGATTATGATGTGAGCTGAAATCAAGAGTCGGACGGATGCTTAACTGACTGAGCCACTCAGGTGCCCCTAAAATCCATTTTTTAATAAAAGCAGCTGGGGCTCTTTGGAGAGTTAGCTGACTCCAGGTCTGGGGCAGGTCTGTGTAAGATGAACATGAGACACCTCGTCATATCAAACAGAGGGAAGTTATGAAGGTCTACTTGAGTCGTGTCAAAAGAACTCAGAAACCATCTTCAGAAGGTCTCTACTGGCTGAAGAGACAATTTGAGCATCATAAGGGTAGAACTACAATGGATTGAAACACATCAATAAGTGTTTAATATATTCCGGTTCATATATCTATGAATATCTGTGAGTTCATAATGACATTAAAACGAAACTCATCAGTCACTTTGAGGGTGCTGGAGAACGATCTCCTAATTCAGAGTAACCATAGTGGATGAAGAGAGTTTCTCTGAAAGGAAATATTCTAGCTGATAAAAATAGAATACCACCATTTTGCAGCCCCTTGGGAATTAATGACTCTCAGCAGTGATCACCAGTATCTGCCTACATTCCGAAAGAAATAACCAGACATTGCAGACTTCTTGATCAAAATCTCAAGTAATCTAAGCAAAAAATAATGCCACCCAAATCCAATCAGACCTTTAGAGCTTATTTTCAATCTAAAGGAAACACAGAGGCTGGAGGAACATGTTAAACGGCATGTGGGGTTGCAGTCAGTAAAACCTGTTACGGGAGAAACTACGCCCTTGCTACTTTTAGTGTAGTCCCATAGGTAAACAGGATTGCGAGCTTTTTAGAAATGGACAATCTCACGCCCCATCCCGGACCTACCGAATCAGAGTCTACATTTTAATATGCTTTGCAGGTGATTCACATGTACAGTGCAAGTCTGAGTTGTACTGCTCTACAGGACAAATAATCCAGAGTCTCCAATAAAGAAATTGTAAGAAAAAAAATGAGATGGGGGAGCAACCTGTAGATTAAAAAGGATTTAGGAAGCATATCGTCATTCACAAGCAGAGACCCTTATTTGTATCCTATTCCAAAAAAGCCACACATTTTTAAATTATGAAATAATTGGGGAGTATTTTAGATCTACTTCAGAATAATCTGGGTGGTGGAAAGAGGGGAAGGTAGGTAGGGATTCACATGAAACGGAGTAGGCTATGACATGTTCATTGTTGAAGCTGGATAATAGGTACAAGGAAGTTTACTATTTTAATTTTGTATTTAAAATTATTTTTCTATAAGTTAAAAAAAATTTTTAACATTTATTTATTTTTGAGAGACAGAAAGTGCGAGTAGTGGAGGGGAAGAGAGAGAGGGAGACTCAGAATCTGAAGCAGGCTCCAGGCTCTGAGCTGTTAGCAGAACCTGATGCAGGGCTCGAACCCACGAACTGTGAGATCATGACCTGAGCCGAAGTTGGACACTTAACCAACTAAGCCACCCAGGCGCCCCGTGTTTTTCTATAAGGGTTTAAAAAGGAGGACCCACTAAGATGACTATATTCAAAAAGGTAATAAATATTGGTGAGGTGGTACAAAAAATTGGAACCCTTGTACATCGCTGATGGGAATATGAAATGGTATAACTGCTTTGGAAAACCATCTGGCAGTTCTTCAGAAGGTTAAACAGAGAATTATTGTATGATCTAGCAATTCTACTTCAAGGTATATATATCCAAGAAAAATGAAAACATATATTCACACAGAAACTTGTACTTGAATGTTCATGGCAGCATTTTTCATGATAGCCCCAAAGTGGAAACAGCCCAAATGTCTTATCAACTGATGATACATACATAAATATAAAATGTGATGTATCCATATAATGGAATACTGTTCAATTATAAGAAGAAATAAAGTGCTGATACAGGTTACAACATGGATGAATCTTGAAAAAGTGTTATGCTAAATGAAAGAAGCTAGTCGCAAAAGGGATGTATTGTATGATTTCATTTAGATGAAATGTCCAGAATAGGCAGATCTGTAGAGACAGAAAATAGATGAACGGTTGCCAAGTGTTGTGGGGAGTTTGGGAAGGGACATGAGGAATGACTGCTGGTGGCTAGGGTTTTGGAGGGTGATGAAAATGTTCTGAAATTGTGGTGATGGTTGTACAACTCTATGAATACACTAAAACCAATTGAATTGTATGCATGTGAATTATACCTGAGTAAAGCTATTATAAAAGGAAGGAGGGTGTTACCCTGATAGCCATGCTCCAGGCTTCACCCAGCACTACTCAGAATCATTGGGAGGAAAGTTGCCTGGGTGATTCTAATGTGTGGCCAGGGCTGGGAACTGCTGTATTAGAAAGTTAACTGTTACGGATTATTAGAAGAGAGCTAAGATTGCCTATCTGACATGGTAGCCGGGAGGAGAAACCTCAGAGATGGCATTCTAGTTAACCCCTCTTACATGGAAGAGACAAAAATCTACAGTGGGGAGCCCTCTGGGTGCACACCATCTATTTCTGTAGTACTTAGAAGAATAGAAATAAACACGGAGTCCTTTCTCTTCTCCAGTAAGTCTGTTAGTTCAGGACTGGAAATCTTAGGTGTCACCCCTATAAGTGTTAGGGTTATTTGTGCCGCCAAGGGGTCTAGCTTCTTCTCAGTTAGAAGGGACATGAACTTTGTCGGTGGGATTTTGGGTACTAAATCATCATCCAGGAGAAATGGTCTAATCATCCAATTCTAAGTTTCTTCCAGAGAGTGTTCTAGATATTAGAAAGACTGTGATTTATAAAAAAAAAAACAAACAGCAAACAACTCTTCCATTGTTACATTGCCCCAGGTAAGTAGAAGTGAAACCAGCCATATTTTTCCCATCTCTCTTCAAAAGCATTTATTAGGTGACAGGCTCCTGTATTATTGGACTGGGCAACAGAGAGGGAGCTTGAAGGTGTGATAGATATGACGTTTGGCATTTATTTATTTAATACTTATTTTGAGAGAGGGTGTGTGCTCGCACCTGCACAGGAATAGGAAAGGAGCAAAGAGGGAATCCCAAGCAGGCTCCGTGCCGTCAGCACAGAGCCTGATGTGGGGCTCTGCCCCACGAAGCATGAGATCACGACCTGAGCCAAAATCAAGAGTCGATTGTTCAACCGACTGAACCTCCCAGGTGTCCCTAGTGTTTGGCTTTTAAAGAGAAGCCATGGGGAACCAGCCTTGGATTTGGGTTTGACTGCACTCATTGATGGCGCCAGACTTCGTTTTCTCAGCTGATGAATAAAGTTTCTACTGGGTTACTCCTGAAGCTTCTAAAATTTGTGGTTCACTATAATCTGTCTTTACAGACACTGTGAATACAGGATGGCGGTAAGAGTTTGTGCTCTGGAGCCTGATGACCTGGCTCTGCCGTTTCCTGGCTCTGTGACTTTGGATAAGTCAGTCAACCTCTTTGCACTTTAGTTCCCCCATCTGTATGTAAAATGGGGATTGAGAATAGCATTTGCCTCATGATTTACTTTGCTGTAAAATGTTTGTAGTAGTCTAGCCTATCATTTTATTGATATTCTATCATTTTATTTAGGCAAGTTCTTTAGTGTAATTCAGGCATGATCAGAACTATCGCTTATTACCAGATACAATCCCGTGTCTGTTATTCCATGTGATAGATCTTTATGGAAAGGCATAAAAAAACCATATAAAAGTGTCTAGGCTGTACATAGGGGGGTTTGAATAAAAAAAATTACTCTCTAATATTTTATGAAGCATATTAGATGTCCTAATCCTGCTTTTTTCTCCCTGCCCTGTATGCTCATGTAGGTCAGTTCTCCTCGGGTCTCGGGGACTTGACATATCCCACATCTCCCAGCGTTTGGAGAGTCTCAGTGCAGCCACCACCTTTGAGCCTCTTGAGCCTGTGAAGGATACAGACATTCAGGTAAGAGCTGCCAGGTGCCAGGTCTGGTGCGGGTGGAACCCTAGCATACAAACCAGGCTGAAGGCCCTGGACCTTTGTTGTCCAGCATACAAACCAGGCTGAAGGCCCTGGACCTTTGTTGTCCAGAGGATGTAGGAATTTTAGATTTCTTTGTTAATTCTCTTCCCTAGAGATTAAGAGAATGGGAGACTCTGCTTTGGAGATATGGTGGGGAACATCGGTTACTTTCAGAGTGCTCTGAGAGGCTGAATTTAGGAAAGCAATTCTGACCTGTGCTTTTTAGATTATTGTAATTATGAGAACAGATTTTCCTTCCTTCCTTGGGCTTAATCCAAGGCACAGAGACATTAGTTATAAGTTTCTCTTGCTTTCTGTGCTGGATCTCAAATAATTTTACTCTTTGTCTTTCACATTTCTTTTCTATGTCTTACTTGTATTGGTTGGCAAAGAGCTGGGGAAAACTTAGAGTACTGTTTACTGAAATGTACTCATCGATTTCTAGGAAGTATTTGGCTGCATTAGAGGCACCAGGAAATGGTCTAATAGAGCACTCCAGTCTCATTTAACCTAACATGCCACTGGCATAATTGATTGCTGTTTTAATCTAATCAGAAACTGGTATGTGCGTGTGTGTGCACGCACACACACAGATTGTTAAGGAAAACCTTGTGATTCATTTAGTTTTGAGGAATTGGGAGGCTGCATTCATGTTAGAGTGAAGGGACAGTGAACTGCCATTTTAATCATTGATTCACATTTGAAATGAAAGGATGCAGGTTCTACAAAGGCAAACCATTGTACAGATGGGTACTAATTGTGTTATTATTTGGGCTCAGTTTGAATTAATACTCTCTACCCAGTATCCTTCCCAAGAACTATTTTTATCCATCTAATGGCCACCGTTCTACTGCATTTATTCCATTTCAGTAACTGAAAACCCTGTGTTTGTGTTGAGTTAAATAACTATAGATGTTATTTTTCCTGTTATTGATATGTTTCCATAGTCTTCAGTTTTTTTAAATCTTATGTACTAAATCATATTTGCTTGTCACCTTATAGATGCCTGCTCATTTCCATGTAATCTTTTTAAATTTTTTAATGTTTTATTTATTTTTGAGAGAGAGAGGGAGAGAAAGTGTGTGCGCTTGAGAGTGGAGGGGGCGGGGGCGGCAGAGAGAGAGGGAGACACAGTCTGAAACAGGCTCCAGGCTCCGAGCTGTCAGCACAGAGCCCTACGTGGGGCTCAAACTCATGAACTGGGAGATCATGACTGAGCTGAAGTTGGATGTTTAACCAACTGAGCCACCCAGGCGCCCCTCCATGTAATCTTAAAATGGCATGTGTGTGTAACTGTTGTTTCTGTTTTATTTTTAGCTGTACCTTTTTGTCCCTTCTCTTTTACTGCTTGATGCTCTATAAACCGATACTTATAACAAGGATGAGGTGGGCAAAAGGGATAGAGCTCAAATTAATTTGAATAATCATATATTTTGAAGAGAATCCCTAATAGTGTGGAAGAAGTGGCACTCGCTATAAGGTTGTGCGTGTGTTTTTAATGTTTAAAATTCCAAAGAAGTTTTTTTTTTTTTAAACCACCAGCTTTTAAATGTTCTTTAACATATCTGTAATACATATTTGGAGTACTCAGCACATTTAGTAATGCACTTCATGAATTCCCTCTGATATGGTACTCCATTTTTTTGATTTGAGATATTAATGACAGGTTTATAAATGTATCGAGTCATGATGATCTTCTAACCTTCTGTTTAATGCATGAACACTCTGCTTCAACACCCCCATTAGATGGTTTCCCAGCAGTGGATGCTCGGTCACATCAAAGAGAGTTTCTTAATTTGGAATGAGTATGGCTACGAGTTTTGGTCCTGCACCACTGGGAAATCTTTGAACTTTGAGAGGAAGCGTGCTTCCATTTCAGAATTTTACCTCAAGCCTTTTCCAGAATAGCTCCAAAAATGCAAAATGGTCAATCCAAGAGAACTTTTTTTTTTTTTTAATTTTTTTTTCAACGTTTTATTTTATTTTTTTTGGGACAGAGAGAGACAGAGCATGAACGGGGGAGGGGCAGAGAGAGAGGGAGACACAGAATCGGAAACAGGCTCCAGGCTCCGAGCCATCAGCCCAGAGCCTGACGCGGGGCTCGAACTCACGGACCGCGAGATCGACCGCGAGATCGTGACCTGGCTGAAGTCAGACGCTTAACTGACTGTGCCACCCAGGCGCCCCAATCCAAGAGAACTTTTGATGAATTGGGAATTGATCATCTAGACCTAAAGATTTAAGACTTACTATTTTCAAAATATTCTGTTGATTTCATCTTCTTGCCAACAAAGGCAAAGGAGAAATCAATTTAAGTTTTAGAGGGCTGAGGCCTTGGCTTAATCTGAGATGGTTCTAGTATTGACAAGGGTGAGAAGTTTTGTATTGTGGGGCTCACCCCACCTGTACTTAAGCCTCCTGTGCATACAGTATCTTCTTGTTTAGTACAAGAAGTACACTTCTTGTTTAGTAGTTAGATGTAAGTGCCAAGTCAGCTTTCACCCTGAACATGGAGCATTCTTTCTTTTAATCCTTCTCATTGCATTGTTGGTGTTCCAAGAAGAGTCAACTTGGTCATTTTCAGTTTTTTGCATTTACAAAAGCCAGATGTACTTTTTGACAGACTTTTTTTCTCATTTATTTTAACAGCTTTATTTATTTTATCTTTTCAAATGTTGATTTATATTCTAGAGAGAGAGTGTGCACGGGCATGAGGGAGGGGCAGAAGGAGAGAGGGAGATGGAGAATCCAAAGCTGGGCTCTGAGCTGTCAGTGCAGAGCCCACCTTGGGGCTCAAACTCATGAAATGAGCTCATGACCTAGGCTGAGGTTGGACACTTAACCGGCTAAGCCACCCCGGCTCCCCTTAACATACTGAGATACAGTCCACATACCATAAACCTAATGGACTTTTGTGTGTAAATTTTTCCAACCAGGGCCGTTTTTGCGACGCGAATGCATCTTAATCCCACATGCCGAGTATCAGTCAGAGTGAATTTATTATGTCAGTTTATAAATTCGTAGAGGGAAATGCTGAAGGATCCTTTGATGGATGCTGTCCGAGACTTTGTACCACCCATTGTTTATATTACTTAGAAGCCTGAAAAGGCATTTCCCCATGTGTAGATATACATACAGATACGTGTGTAGTCCTTTTCTGTTTGATGAACATTGATTCTGTTTCCTTCTGTTTCTCATGGAAAGCGTGAAATTAATAGAGGATTTTCACTGTTGCTGTTTGGTTGTTTGTCATGACTGATGATGTTGGCATGCACTGAAAATGCAATTTTGAAAGACTTTAGTGGCCAGCAAAAGTAACCTATTAAAAAAATTTACTTAAATCTATATGTATGGCTAACGCTAGGAGAATTTTTTAAAATATGTATTGGTTTTCTTTTTTGGAAATGGTTATAAAGAAGCCTGCATGTTTGTGTAATAGAGGTGAAGAGCAATGGCTGTTAACAGAGCAGGGCACCGTGATGACCGTACTGCTCTGTCCTAAGTTACTTCGTGGTGCTTGCAAGCACAGGCCTTCTCACAGAGATCCATGTGCTCACTTCTGTCTTTGGAAGAAAAATATCAAGGGCAGGTTGCACATCTTTACTATGATCTGAACGGACGTAATGTACCACGGATGATGTGTATTATATAGTAATAAGGTGCGAATTTACACAGTTTGGTTATATTGTGGGCTTTTCACTAAATTACATGTATATTTCAAGAAGGCTGTGCGGAAATTGCCTGAGTTGGCCATAAAAATGGGAGCTGCAGTTTCTCTGCATTAGGCTCTATTACTTCCAAATGGCATGGGACCAAAATATAATAATGTTATTGCTAAACTTTATTGTATTAGATTCCTAGGGCAGTCACAACAAGTTTCCACAAACTTAGTGGCCTAAAACGTTAGCAATTTGTCCTCTCACAGTTCTGGACTCTAGAACTTTGAAATCAAGGTGTTGGCAACACCATGCTCCCTCTGAAGGCTATAGGGGAGAATCTTTCCTTTTGTAACTTTTGGTGGCACCAAGCTGTTTCTTAACTCCGGTGTCTTCCTCCATCTCCACAAGATTTTCCTCCTCTGTGTCCAGTCTCCCTCTCCTTTCTCTCATAAAGACACCAGTCACTGGGTGTAGGGACCATCCTATATCCAGGATGATCTCATCTTGGGATCCTTATCTTAATCACATATGCAAAGATCATATTTCCAAATAAGGTCATATGCACAGGGACTAGGAGTTAGGATTTACACATGTCTTTTTGGTGGGGGGACACAGGTCAATCCACTACACGTACAGTGCCAGAAATTTTAAGACTAAATAAACCGTAATTAATGAAACATCATCAAATCTAATTCTTTCATAGCTGTATGGAAAATTGGGCTAAGACATCTATTGCTAGTTGTTCCAGTGATTGCAGACCTCAACCAGATATCTGATCTCGCCCTCATCATTCTCTTTGGAGCCTTTGGGAGGACCCCTATCTGACTTCAGAGTTTAATAGTAGTTACTCTTTCCAAACAGACTAACGCTCCAATGTGTTTAACATCTTCTGTTTTCCTTCTTTTTTTTTTTTAAGTTTATTTATTTATTTTGAGAGAGAGAGAGAGGATGAGTGTGCGTGAGTGCAGAAGGTCAGAGAGGGAGAGAGAGAATCCCAGGCAGGCTCCATGCTGCATGGGGCTTGATTTCATGAACTGTGAGATCATGACCTGAGCCAAAATCAAGAGTCAGACGCATAACTGACTGAGCCACCCAGGCACCCCAAGAGATATCTATAGAGACGTTTTTAAAATAGAAACAGTTTACTTTTCTAAAGCATTACATACTAGTGTTTGGAGTATGTATCGGTCGGATTAATTTGTGATACTTTACTGCAGTGTGGGGAATAAACTTAAGAATTCCCTGAGCTTGCTCCAATGGGTTAACAAGGCATAAAGAATTAGACAACCATAGGATGTACACACCCAAGTTTGGGTAAACAAGATTAGATAAACGGGGCAAAGGCCCCCAGTATAGGACAAGTGGGGCAAAGGCCTCCAGTACAGGACAAAGGTATAGGAATAGGGAATCTCAGGATGAAAACATCCAAGATGAGGTACACAAGATTAGGTATTCTGGGTGGAAACATCCCCCAACTTAGTACAATAGCAGAAAGCTGCTTTCACTGGAAGGAAGGACCAAATTAGGTAAATGGGTAAATAGGGCTATAGACTGCTGCAGGGCGAAGTTGCCCAGAGCAGAGCTAGTTAGCAAAAGAAAGGTGCCTTGTTGACCCTGAGGTAGCATGCTCTGTCTTTCTTGTCCCCTAGACCAGTTTAGGTAAACAGAGGTGGTGCCTCACTTCTGCTGTTAAGTAACCTCCCGCCTAGCGCCAGGATTTTCTTTTGTATTAACCCAAACCCTTAACACCACCTATCTTCAAAACCCCCTTTTCCCTCACACCCATGAGTTAATGTTCATGGTTTCATTGTTTCTTTATGCACGCCCATCACCACATTTGTGTCTTCTGATCCTAACAGAAACAGAGCAAGGACCCTTAACTCGGGGCTCTTGTCTCCTCTTGGACGTTAGCCTCTCTTGCATTTTTAATCCTGCATCCCGCTTTCTTGCTGGACAAGAGAGAACTCCAGACCCAGAGTCTGCAGTGGCAGCCAGTGGTAGCACACTGCAGTAGAAGGAGCTGTCTTGTGTGTGTGCATACATGCATGTGTGGGTATGTGTGTGCACGTGTATATTTGGACTTCAGCCACCTGTCTTTAGCCTAGAGTAGTGGCTCTGAACTGTCCGAGGCCTCACTTGTGAGGCTCTCCTCATGTGCGCCTCTTTCACGGCCTTCTCAGATCTCTCCCCACAGCCTACAAATGCAGTGTGTCCGTTTTATTGCCTAGGAAAAAACCAAAACTTTCCAAATGTTTCCCCACAAAGTAAACAGAAATTGAGCTTATGTTCGAATTAATTTAGCAGTCCATTTGGATCTTACATAAGTGATTCTTATCTATTCAGATCCTTCTACCAAAAAACAAAAAAAACAAAAAACAAAAAACACAAAACACAAAAACCCCCCCAAAAAAAGCAGAAAGAAGGATCCTGTACGGAAGTTCTTCATAATCTGTGTAAATTTCCAGATGGAAATCTGTCCTGCCCTGTATGAGTAAAGAGAAAATGAAGTCTTAAATAGTGGATAAAATAACTGTATCAAAATTGGAGCCAGAGAAACTGATTTATCAATTACAAGGCTAATGATGCAATAATAATTCACTTGTCAGACACTTGTCTTGCCTACCACATTGCATCCATAATAAAATATTCATTGTTTCCTTCCTTTTTCTGCCCTTGGCCTTGGCAATGTAGAGTATGCTCAGACCACTCTTAGCTTATGTTTTAAATAATCAGAAGAAACTAAATAGCTTTAGTAAGTATAAAAATGAATCACTGCTTGTGTAACCCATTATCACCTAAATTGTTATTTTCCCGGTTTATCTTTTAATTTTATATCTTCGGAATTAAGAGACTGCTGCTTAAATGGAGCTATATATAACAGCTAAGCAGAAAAGTGGTTGTGTTGCTTACTAATTGTGTGTTTGTAGTACTGGCAAGTTGTTAGTGGGGAATTGGTTCCAGAAATCCTGTGGCAGTTTGTTTTGTTGGAAAGAGGGTCAGACTTGCCTAGAGTGATTAGTGTGCTAATAGCAGCTCTTCAGGAATATTACTGGCAAAATATTAATATTGAGGAAGAAGTGTGGTAAGCTTTCCCTCGCTTAAGCCAACTGCGGGAAGGTGCAGTCTGAAGGGATGAACGATACCTGAACTCTGGGATTATTTTTAAGTAGCCCTTTTCATTTGTTTCTAGAAATTGAAACTACTGAGCGTGTATACCGAGGACAGGTCTGACCAGAGCTGCTTTCGTAAATTTAAGGAAGAGATGGGGTTCGTTCATTAAGAGTTGCATCTGTTTGCATGCTGATAATTTGTGTAATAGTCCTGAGAAATGTTTTAAGTGGGCAAGATATACCTAGCTCCCCTGTTGTTTCAGCTGTTAGTATGCCTGAGCAGGCTTTTCTGTGGTGGTGATCTAGCCCACATTGGATGATTAGAATTTTTGAATTGATGGCACCCGGAAGGAATGAGATCTTGCTCTTTAATTGTTCTCACGTAATAGAAAAATATAAGAGAATCTAAGAGCGTGAAGGTTTTTAGTTAAGCATTTGTCTTTATTGACCTCCTTGCTTACATTCCTCTGGCCCCTAAAAGAGTCAGTGGGAAGTTGATGGTAACCTTTCTTTTGAGTTTTTAGAGGACTTTAATGGATATTTGAATCTTGCCCTTTTGCAGCTTTGTAACAGCTGCTTATCCTGGACTTAAATCAAACAACCTATAGTTAATGTCTTGGGTTCACACTAGCTAATGAATCCAATTCTCATGGGATCCAAAGCCCTGCTAGCTGGAGAGAAACCTTTTCCTGGAACAAACACCAGGTACGTTTTAGGCCAGCATTCAGTTGCAGTGGCCAGACTGCATATGGAAAAGACCTCCATTTCACTGTGCCTCACTCAGCTCCTTGTTCAGGGCGGTCATGGTGCCAGGCTTTGTCTCTTGTGTGAACGCTGCAGTGTCCACGTCACTCCCACTTAACAAACATATTTGCTATTCCTTGTCGCTAGATCCTGACCCAGGGTAAATCTCAGAGCTGGTAAAAACCAGTAAACATGTAAAAAAGAAAAAAATAGTGTCTTCCCAGAAGCCGGTTAATATGCCATCCTGTTTTGTGTTTGTAATTAGGTATTCTGATCCTGATTACTGGGGTAAGTACTGAAATGATTTAATTTTTCTGCCTGTCTGTGATAAGGGAAAAGGTAGGCATTGTGGTCTGGTAGAAAGTATGCAGTTACATTAAAGTATCCTGTGAATGGAATTAAAAATGGTAACTTTGGAATAAAAATGGGTGTTAAAGGCGTCGTCTGTGGAAAATGTGAAAAACTGCTTTTATGTGAGCCAAGGATATAAGATTTCAGCCTTTTTACTTATCCATTCACACTTACTCCTGAATGCAGGGCTTTCAGAACAAGCAAGTAAATGGATGCTGAATGCGTTCTGAGCAAGCAGGAAATGACAGGCTTCTTTGTCTTCTCAGAGGTTTCTTATATCCTGTAGTGAGCAAGGGAATATCAATTACCAACTAAAGAAGAAAGAAGTTGGAATGGTTCTGTAGAAGTGTTTTAGAAGAAGCCCATGGCTAAAATATTTATCTAAGAATTTAATAGAGCACTTCAAATATTGGCCAGGCCCTGGTGCCTTTGAACCGGAGTTGAGTCATCCCCTCCCTCCTTCATGAGCTGTCTCTTAACCTGCCGATATCTATTGATGCCCCAGCACTGTGGAGACGGGGAGCATATATTGTCATCTTCAGTCTGGTGTCTTTAAAAGTTGCTTGGTTTCAGGAACCAGAAATGGGCATGTCTTTTCATCTGCTGACCTATTTGATACTGGAGTGAGTGTAATTTAAATGGGAGTTAAAACCTCATTGAATATCGAACACATTACTGTAGACCAGTCCGTCGTTCTCAAATGGCAGCCCTTGACCCTGTGTATCACTTTGATCTGCTTGCTGCGGCACCCTGTGATCTCTTACTTCCGTTTTGGATTGTTCGATCTGAAGCTTTCCAGGCCGGTAGCCTGATGTGGCTCCTTCCATTGTTATCAGTTGCAAAGTGTGGTTCTTCGGTTACAAAACTCTGGGGTCCAGGTTCCTACTGTATCCACTAAAAATCCACATTCTGTGAAGGAAGTGAGAGGGAGCTCAGACAGGGGAGACCCCTGGTTTTGCTTCTTTTTGTTTGTTTGTCGGGGACCAGGAACAGAAGAAGCGGGGAGAAAGTCTGGGCAACATCCTTCACGGACAAGACCTGTATTAGAATTTCTTTTGCTGCAGAGCTCTCAGAACTAGTAGTATTGCTTTCTTTTTAAGCTTTTCCCCCGTTTCACAGATGCTTGGCTTCCATCTTGTACTTCAGATATGGAGAGGTTCAGTGAGCCCCTCAAGCTCAGGTTGCTGGCAGCCGAGCCGAGACTAAGGCCCTCAGTTCTGACAGCCCCAGGTCTGCAACGCTAACGACGCCACTTTAATTATCTTGGAGGACGGAAGGGCGAGGCCTTGCCTCTCACCGTGGAGTGGCTGTGAGGCTGAGATGCCATCAGCCAAATCCTGCCTGTGCTTTTGAGAGAACCGCAGCCCTGGAAGCACTGCCCAGAGGCTGCTGCGCGGGGCTGGGCGTGACACGGCTTCCAAGAACTTGTACAGAAAGAAGCCTGGTCATATGGAACATATTTACAACCAGCACCAGGCAATTCATTTAATTTATAAAACAAAGGGGAGGATTAGGCCAGCAGAATGCAAGTGGGAGGGTGGATTTACTGACTGATTTTTATTATTACTACCTGATTTGGTCTCTTTCTTTGAGTGACATGAGCAGGATATGAGGGAGAGTTTCCTCTACTCCTCCCTTTTCTTAAAAAAAAAAAAAAGTTTGTGTATTTTAAAATGCTGTCACTATCTTAGGGACAGGCTGAAATGGCCATGAAGGTTATAATGTGCTTGATTTGTTCAAGGTACCAAAATAATCTGGTGTGGTATTATCTGGGAGCACTTTGTCTTCTGCCAGGTTTTCTCTTATCCACGGTGCATATCAGTCTCCCATATTGTATTAGATAGGACCAGCGCAGGACCTGGGGATCCTTGGTTCATGGGCATTCACAGTAGCACTTAGTTCTGTGATGGGGTCCCAAACTGTCCCAGAGGTCTTCACGGCAAAGAAGCATAGTGGTTGGTGTTTTTCTTTTGGAAGGTGTTTACTGAATCGGTGCCTCCCAAATGAGTTTGTCTTAGGCTGAGAGATGCTCTTAGAAAAATACAGTACAAATGAATTACTAGGAGAAAAAAATGAAATAAAAGACATGCAAAGGATAAGCCTTAGTTTTTCTAATTAAATTCAGTAGACATAAAATTACTCCATCAGCTTGCTATAAAAGTTCTAAACGCTTATTCTCTGTTTTTGTACTTACCTGCTGCAGACCAGGCACCACCTATTTGGGGACTGGTGCTCCATCAACCACACTTTGAGTAGCGCTAGTTTAAATACTTGTACTTTTACCCCCCCCCCCCAACCTATCCTCTTTCTCCCTTTCCTTCCTTACTTTTCTTCCTTTCTTTAGTTTAAGTGTTTCCTGCTGGCGCAGTGAATCATGGCACTAAAGACAAGTTTTAATTCCTGTCTTCTGTTTTAGCCCAGCTAATATTGAAGAGGCAGAGCTAAGGTTTACTGAACATTTATTTTGCAAGACACTATACTGGGGGGCGCCTGGGTGGTTCAGTCAGTTGAACGTGCGACTTGGTTCTGCTTCAGGTCACGATCTCAAGGTTCATGAGTTCGAGCCCCACATCAGGCTCTGTGCTGACAGTGCAGAGCCTGGTCGGGATTCTCTTTCTCCCTCTCTCTCTGCCCGCCCTCTGCTTGCTCTCTCTCTCTCTCTCTCTCTCTCTCTCTCAAAATAAGCAAACTTCAAAAAAAAAAAAAAAAGACACTGAACTAAACACTTCCTGGGTTTCCGGTAACTATTTCAGGCGTATACTATTGTCAGCTGCATTTCACTGATGGGGAAACCTAAGGTCTGCAAAGGCTAGATATGCCAGACTTGAACTCCCTTCTGTTGGTTTGAGTTCAGTACTATGGCCTTAGTCCCCTGGGTTTTAAATTTCATTTGTAGGTCAAAGCTGTTTGGTAAAGAAGTGAATTTTCAAGATATATTTGAAAGAGTGAAGTAGTTTAAGTATTTTAGTGGCAGTACTGCTCAGTGATCGCTCATTTAGAGCAAAATAAAGGCCAGAAAGCCCACAGTGAATGGATGTGGTGGGCATCGCACTTATTTATATACGCTTAGTAGTCAAATCATGTTGACTGAGGGACAAAGCTGGAACATGCTTTCTAAACCTTTACACAAATCTCTGCTGGTTTGGGGGTGTTGGGGGTGGTGGGAGGGGGAGAAGTTTTGCAGGAAGGCCAAACCTGCTTCATCTGTTTATCTCCAGGTGCTTGCTTTTTTGCCATAGTTTTGTGCTTGCTGAGCTGTCAGTTTAATTTACTGTCTAAAGCTCAGCCTATTATTCCTCGGGTTTGCTGCCCTACAGGTATACTGTAAAAGGTTTCTGTGAAATCCTAGAGTAGCTTTTAGTTTTGAAATGCCAATGCTTTGTGCTTGTGAAAATAGGTTGTGTTCAGCTTCTTGCTTGATCATCTTTGTTTTGTTTTGCTTTGCTTCTGAAGTGGAGCTCGAGTTAGAAGAATGATGCTAGAAGCAATTTAAAGGGCACATCCAGTTTTTTACTGTAATCCTGAACTATTGATTGTTGACTTATTTGTAGGTTTAATGCAGACCCATTTCCTTACTTAGCGTCTGACTGGCCATTAAGCTCTGGCAGTGTGCCGGAATGTTGAAATCTTGCATCTTATAATATGATTTGGCTGTCTAAGGGTATTATGTGTGTTTGGTTTTTATGGACACACACAAGGCCCTTAACTCTGTGTGTGCTCCAGAATACAGGAAAGAATTTCTCTACAGCGAAATTACTCCTGTCTAGGAGACAACACAACAGTGAGGTGACCTGGAGTCGTGTAGATTGGTGCTCTTTGGACTACCTGGCTCTTGAAAATAAATACAGACTAACGTAGCGGAATCTCGAGGAGAAGGCCAAGCAGGGAGCTGAAAAGACATGGTGGTGATCCATAGTAGGGCACAGTTAGGCACTCCCGTGTAGGTAGCCCTCAGCGTGTGCCTGGTGCCACTCTCCTTGTATGAAGTCGGAGTTAGAGTCTAGCCGAGGGGCTGGTAAAGTGTTCTTACGGAGGGAGCTAGGCTTAGTGAGGTTGGAGGAGAAGTAATCATTGTCTGCAAAAGACTTTTACCCTCCTCTTTCATGACCTAGACACCTCTTGACTGGAAGAGAGAGTGAAGCCCGAGGGAGTTACTGACAAGAAAACATTAAATTTGGGATTTTGAGAGTGTGAATAGGAACTGAATGGCTTTAGAGAAAATCCGGTTTTCCCCCTAATTACAAAAGTAAGACATGCTTAATTCAGAGAACTTGGAAAATGGCCCCCAAGTACACTTTCTTGACTGGCTGTATTGCCCCTCCAACTTGTCCGAACAGCCGGCATTTGGAAGTGTTGGATTGTTTTGACCAGGTAGTTGAGATTATAGAACATCAGTTTGAAGTGACAAGGAAAATTGATTTAATGGAGAGATGATGGATTAGTCTATGAAGTATGTGTTAGAGATCGGCTATAAAAGTGACCCTCATAGTTCAGAATTGGTCAATTCTTCCAAAACGACATACAGTCCTTTCCTTTATTCTGTAAAAGTAAAGCTTCCTAACGTGTGAAGGGGGATCTGAGACATGGCCGGTTTTATGAATAACTATTATGTCATTTTACTACTCCCCTCAAACCATTTGAAAGAATGGTTATCTGTGACTTTGTCCTAATTTGGAAGATGTAGGGGAAAGGAACAGGCCAGGACTATTATGTGAACTTTGAGTGGTACACCATAATAACTCTTCCATTTGTGTGATACTTTGCAGTGGGCTTTGCCCATCACCGTCTTCTTTCTCGTGGTGGAATGGGTTGGATGGGTGTTGGCATTCTGTTTATTTAGAAGGAGAAGATACTGAAACCAAGATGGAGAGTTTACTTACTATGTAAAGGTAGAACTTGAACCCAGACACTTTTTTTTTTTAATATTTATTTATTTATTTATTTATTTATTTATTTATTTATTTATTTAGAGAGCACAGGCGGGAGAGGAGGAGAGACAGAGGGAGACACAGATTCCGAAGCAGGCTCCAGGCTCTGAGCTGTCAGCACAGAGCCCGATGTGGGGCTCAAACCCACGAACTGTGAGATCATGACTTGAGCTGAAGTCAGACGCTTAACTGACTGAGCCACCCAGGCACCCCTGAACCCAGACACTTCTTAATGCATTGCCCTGTGTCCTTTTTTTTTTAAATGTTGTACTTATCCTTGAGAGATAGACACAGCATGAGTGAGGGAGGGGCAGAGTGAGAGAGGGACACAGAATCCGAGGCAGGCTCTAGGCTCTGAGCTGTCGGCACAGAGCCCGACATGGGGCTTGAACTCACAAGCCGTGAGATCGTGACCTGAGCCGAAGTTGAACACTCATCCAACTGAGTCATCCAGGTGTCCCTTGTCCTGTGTCCTTATTATCGTGCCTTGTTCAGGAAGGCATGGGATGAGGGTAAATTGCAGGTTTGTTTTTTTGTTTGTTTGTTGTTTTTGCAAAGACACTAAGCTAGGTCTTTTGTCACTGGTCATTTCTTGATGTTTTGGTCTTACCTTTCCTTTCAGACCTTTCTTTAGCTGTTTCTTTGAAGTTGCGTTTCTGTTTATTCCTTTCTGTGTGGAAGATTTGCGAGTTGACTAAATCAGTTGTAGAGCTGAAAATGTTAGAAGAGTAATACCATAAACTGAATGGTGGCAGACCTCACTTTTCCCGTCTGCGGTACACTTTGGAACAAAAACGATACTGATGTTTGTTGCTGCTGCTGCATAGTTTCCAAATGCCCTTTCTGTGAAGGGGCTCAGTCTCTTGAGACTTGTCATACTAGCTAGAGCCTATCAGCCTTGTTTTTACTGTCTGAGTAGGTCTTTGGTGGCAAGCAACTGCAAAGTGGCCAACTGGAACGCATGTCATATTTGAAACTTTGGGTGGATTGGACTCTCAGAATTGAGAGCCCATTAGGGGTGAGGTTTTCTGTTTTTTTGCCAGCTTTTGCTTTCTATTCTCCCTCCCTCCTGGTTTCTTTCCTCTTTAGGCTATCCTCCCTTCCATTGTTGTTGTCTGTTCTTTTTATCTTTTCTCCTGTCTTCCTTTCATTCTCACTTTGTTTCTGTCCTCTGCGTCCCACTTTCTCTGCTCCTCTCCCCTCGAACGTTTCAGACTGGCTGTCCCATCAGGAGCAGCTATAGCTAATGGGGCAGTGTACCTCCTTTTCCCCAAGCATCTATTAGCTGTGAAGTCGTGGCTGTTAGGATGGTTCCTGCAGCCTTGGAGCGTGTACGGCCACAGCTGTCTTGCAGTAGAGAGCGAGCCTGGGCCGGGTGAGAGCTGGGTGCTGTGTGAGCCTGGCCTTGCTGGCTGCCTCTACCTCACATCTCTCATTACTTCTGTTTTCAATTGCATTTGCAAACCCCCAAAGAAACGGAATTTAGTTTTATCCATCTACTTAACTTGCTTATATTTTGCTCTTTTAACAGAGCAAGGCTGATGTTCAAGTGCATTTCCTTATATTTGGCCCTTTCCTATAGCCTCTGCTGATACTCTGCTTTTGTTTGTTTTATTTTTCGTGCCTGACTCAGTTTGATATTGAGGATATGTAAGAATTTTCTCTACGTAGCGAACTAAGGTTTTGGGTGAGGGTGTTACAACCTTTCATTCTTTTTGAGGATTGGTTTTACATTAAAGCCAGGTCCTAAGAAGAGGGAGTTATGGGGAAGAAAATGACCAAAAGAAGGAGAATATTTGAAATTCTTTCTCATGTTTCGGGAATTAAGTTATAAATTAATCTAGCTCCCAGTTTCATATGTGTTCTTCACCATTTGTTAACTATTCATCCAACTAGCTCGTTTCTTGGTGGGGGAGGAGGAGTGTTAGGGAATGGGGTTTATTTTGGAGCAGCAGACATATTGCAGAGCCCTTCAAGGCATCTAAGTTTTTCACTGGGGGTTAGGAAGGGAAAGGAGCTGCAAATCTCATCTCTGTTTTTGTATTAGCTTTCTGCCTCAGGTTGGTTTTAATTTCCTACTCCATTCCTCTCATGCCCTGAATGCCTTTGGCAAACAGAAAGCCTTTGTTGGTTATTCTAAAGGGTGGTGCCCAGACTAGCAGCATCAGCATCACCACAAATTAATTAGAAATGCAGATTCTCAAGCCCCACCCCAGATCTACTAAATCCAGATTTCTGGAGGTGAGGCCCAGAATCTGTTCAATAAGCCCTCCAGTTTGAGATGGACCAAATTAAATGATGACAGAAGTCTAGTGTAGGTATATCCTGCTTCCTTGGCCATCTCTGCCAACTTTTAAACTTCATCCACCTGTGGACCAGCCCTGAACTTGGAGCCTGCAAAGCAGTGTGTTTATCTTTTCAGTGTTTGAGTCCATCAAGGATTTGTAACCACCCCTGTTTGTATCTTTGTTTCATGAAGGACACAATGATCAATAAAATATATCTGAAAAACATATATATATTAAAAACTTATGACTTCTAATTGGTCATTGATTACTTTTTCACTATGGAGGTATCGACTCTGAGACTGAGGCTGTAGCTCAAAATACACTGCCTAAAAAGCAGTCAGGGCCCAGAGGGGAATGAAGAAGAGAGGGAGACAGGAAAGGGAAGTGGAGGGATTAATAATCCCATCTTTGTTAATCATCATTATCCTCTCTGATCGCTGTGAGCGGATGTGCTGTTGCTTCTGCAGATGTTAATAATTCATGGATGGACTATGCCAAAGGGAGGCCTTAAATCTGGTCTCTCAGCAGATTAAATACACCGTCTGCCATCAGTAGGAGCCAGGAGAGATGAAAGATGGACTTGTTGTTTTTATTCATTAGCCTGATTTTCTCTGCCTTTCTCTTCAGCTCCTCTCATCCTCATTTTGTTTACCTTTTCATTTGCTTCTCTATGTGCCCTCCTCCTGCATTAAGTGAGTCCTGGGGATCTTGGTTGGGTCTATTGTTAATGACATTAGATTTTACTTTTCCTTCCCTGCTAGTAACAACAGATGCCGTGAGAGAAAGCAGAGAGGCAGAATAAGTATTTCCTTGGAAATGTCTAAATCAGTCTGCATATTTGAAAAATGTATTAAAATGTGCAGCCTGTGTCTTAGAAATCATTTGAAATGGCTTCTCTTTGTTTTGAAGAGTAATTCTATTATATAGGCAGTTGAAGATACACATAACATTCTTACTCCACGTAGGTGTCATTTCCCCATGTTATAGATGAGGAGACTGAGACACGAAGTGAATGACTTGTGTAGGGCTACCTAGAAGCCAGTTCTTAACTCCAAGACCAGTATGCTTTCCACTAGACTTAATTACCTCTTCCTTTTAGAAATCATATGTAGATAGCCTTGAGAGACATTTTATCAATATTTCACCATATTCATTTCGTTAGTAAGGCTTAAACAGAAATTAATTAGATTAAGTTCGAATAATACATGGGTAGCCAGCTTCATAAGGAACACTTACGATTAAACTCTAAATGTGCATTTGCCAAGAAGCACCACAGTCAGAGAAGGTTGATGACAGTCTGCACTTGTGTAAACATTTC